>NW_019417393.1:54774-80602 GCF_000390285.2 Anoplophora glabripennis | reverse complement strand
GCATAGTCACTTTTCGTCTGCTATTCAAAGAGTAAACATGTATGCGTGTAACATCTGCTCCAAGGGTTTTGCATATAAAAGCGGGCTTAGTCGCCACTCTAACAAGCATAAATCCACCACTTTCCCCTGCGACACATGTGGAAAGAAATTTACAAGACGGGATAACTTAATCTCGCACATGAAAAACAAACATCAGCAGAGTACTGATAACAGGAAGCTAACCGCACACAACATGAACAGTAATAGAAAATATATATACAGACCTTTCAATGATAATAATGACCAATTGTCAAACATGGATAATGATGATGAACAAACAGATTGTGAGAGTAGCGAAGATATGCTAGAAAGAGAGAGCGGAGTTGACCCAAATGAACTTGTAAATGATTTACGTTATTATATCGAAGAGTGTGGTTTGACTAAAGAACATCGTGTCTGTAGTGACATTATCAACAAGCTACATGATATGGGAATAATTCAGTAACTTGCCAATAATCTCCAGTAGTAGTTTTATTAGCTGTCGGCGTTATCGTCTCCCATCATTTTAACGTTAAGTTTTCAGGCATTGAGCTGTTACGCCATCAGAGGCGCCTGCGCAATCGTTGTCTTCAGACATTATCCTCGACGCGATAGCCTTTTCGTTGCCTTCAGGCATCGAGTTTTTTACATCTACTGCAGCTCGGCGTAGATCCTGGGAATTTTTTGCTGCGGATTGAGATAGGTTCAAGAGAATTGAAACGACTTCCAAAATGCTCAAGCCATTATTAGATAAACTTCTTGAAAAAATTCGCCAATTAAAATCCGAAATAACACACTACGATAACCAGTGTAAAATGGCTAAACAGTTTCAAAAGATGATCATTCAAGACAAGTGGGATGATGTATTTACGAATCCTCATCGATTTTCCGCAACGAAAGATGGACCTACATCTACAAGAATTGTATCAAATACACTATAATGTTACATTTATTATATTTTAATATGCATAATATATGTTTACTTGTCCTTGTTTATTTTATTTCCTCTCATTCTACCTTTCATGTATAAGAAAAACCTTACAAGACCAGTGCTCTACCACTGAGCTATAGAGGCTCGTGCTAGGTTTACTAGCAAGCCTGCATATTAGGTTAGAATTTTTGCTAACACTACAGTTATAAAGGAAATAAAATATCAGGTTACAGTTTATGCTAAAAAACATGTCTGAACCAGTAGAAAACAGGTCTGAACCTTGATCCCAGACGACCTAAGAATGACGTAATGCTGTTTGGAGTTCATTGACCTCCCTTATCATGATTTATGTTAACATTACGATTTTGAAGAAACTAAGGTACTAATTACAAGTATGTTCTGCGCATGCATTAAACATATTTTTTATTTTTGTCCATATTCTGAACCTCAATCTCAATGGTTGCTCACGTGATCTCAGTCGAATGACGCAATACTTTACGTCTTTGCACCTGATTTGTGAAATAGAATCTGTTATTCAAGTTTGGACAAGCATTTTGGTTACACCCTGTATGTATATGTATTCTTTCAATGTTTAGAACTTAGGCGATATTATACATCGGAAAGTGATGTGCATCCTGCAATGCTAGAAGGCGTTATTTGATGGATGCGGTTGCAGAGAACAGAAGAGAAAGGCGGATACGTTTACATAGCAACAAGTATGAAGTATGGAGTTAGAAATGTATACAAAGTGGGATATACTAAAAATCCTGAGATCAAAGTGTTCAGACGTGCTTTTAACATAATCTCAAAATGACAAGTCTACGAGATGTTTGCTTCGAGCAAATCCAAGATCAATACTGGTACGGTTTATATGGAGATTTTAAGATTATCATCGACAAGGACACCGGTTACTTTAACGCTACAAAGCTATGCCAGGATGCTGGAAAAGAGTTTAAATATTGGCTACGTTAAGTACCAACACGATAATGAAGCCCTGATGGTCAAGTTGCAAGATTTGGGGACACGGAACGAGAAGCTAGAAAATTACGTTGAAGATATAAGTCCAAAGGTCGTTAACCCGAACAAACGACACATGTTTGCTATAATACAGAAAAATCAATCATCCGAGTATCCATACTATATCATTAGACCACAGAGAAGGCGTTTCCCGCAATCCTTGAAGAGGTTACAGAAGAAGCACCCGAAAGCGCGCGTCGTGGCAGATTTAGAGTATAACCCCAACAGTATAAGCCTTTTTAATAATAATAAACTGCTAGAAATAGATTAAAATACGAGCGCAATTTAATTTCTTACCCCCTCCTACATAATAACAATACCTTGAGCAAGCGTCTCATTTTTGTCTTGTTCTTGGTAGAGACAAATCGTAAAAATGAAAACTGCGTTCTACTTTAAAGCAAAAGCCTTGAGAGAAATAAGGAAGTTAAATATTCGTGACGATGTATTAATTAATCAACGGTACTTGGATAAACAGCCTTCATGTTATATACGTTATGAAGACGAAAAACCCGTATCGTTTGCCTTGCTGTCTAAAATGGACTTTGACCTCTTCAACAAGCATTCAAATCCAAAGACGTTGAACTACATTTATACGCTGGAAGCGTAACGTAGAAAAGGACATGCTACAGCCCTTGTAGACCATGTGAAAGAACGTGAACAGTTNGTAATCATTCTTCATCTAACATTCAAAGTGTTCAGACGTGCTTTTAACATAATCTCAAAATGACAAGTCTACGAGATGTTTGCTTCGAGCAAATCCAAGATCAATACTGGTACGGTTTATATGGAGATTTTAAGATTATCATCGACAAGGACACCGGTTACTTTAACGCTACAAAGCTATGCCAGGATGCTGGAAAAGAGTTTAAATATTGGCTACGTTAAGTACCAACACGATAATGAAGCCCTGATGGTCAAGTTGCAATATTTGGGGACACGGAACGAGAAGCTAGAAAATTACGTTGAAGATATAAGTCCAAAGGTCGTTAACCCGAACAAACGACACATGTTTGCTATAATACAGAAAAATCAATCATCCGAGTATCCATACTATATCATTAGACCACAGAGAAGGCGTTTCCCGCAATCCTTGAAGAGGTTACAGAAGAAGCACCCGAAAGCGCGCGTCGTGGCAGATTTAGAGTATAACCCCAACAGTATAAGCCTTTTTAATAATAATAAACTGCTAGAAATAGATTAAAATACGAGCGCAATTTAATTTCTTACCCCCTCCTACATAATAACAATACCTTGAGCAAGCGTCTCATTTTTGTCTTGTTCTTGGTAGAGACAAATCGTAAAAATGAAAACTGCGTTCTACTTTAAAGCAAAAGCCTTGAGAGAAATAAGGAAGTTAAATATTCGTGACGATGTATTAATTAATCAACGGTACTTGGATAAACAGCCTTCATGTTATATACGTTATGAAGACGAAAAACCCGTATCGTTTGCCTTGCTGTCTAAAATGGACTTTGACCTCTTCAACAAGCATTCAAATCCAAAGACGTTGAACTACATTTATACGCTGGAAGCGTAACGTAGAAAAGGACATGCTACAGCCCTTGTATACCATGTGAAAGAACGTGAACAGTTTTCGGCGTTTTGCAGTAATGAAGCCTCAGAGAATATTTATTTAAAAAATGCAAATGTAAAAATTACGGTGAAATGTATCTACAGATATCCTTAATAAAACTTGTAACATATGATTGAGTATTATTATTTCTAACCTTTGTAAGTTTGAAAAGATGAGGAAAGATAAAAACGCTGTAAAATATGGTTTTTGTTTTTCAGTACAATTATAATACAGAGCGTTACATACAAGTTGTGTGGTCGTTCAAGAGCCGTCTCTTGACGGAGAGGCTTCTACAGCTTGGTTTGTCGAACGGTTATCACCTCCTGCTCCTTGGTCCTCAAGATGTTTCTTGAGGCCACGCATACAGAGGTGGCGGAAGTGTCCAACACCATATCTTTTATGGTATCGAAATTTACCAGTCGTGAGGCTGTGTTGTTATGGGATATACCCTTCACTTTACACACGACCTTCTCCTCGTTATCTCTGGTGGAGAAGACCTTGCATGCGTAGTTTTTTTTTGATATGCGACAAGTCATATTTTAAAAAACTCACCTTTATTGAAGAAGTTTCAACACCTTTTAAAACTGATAATTATTTCAATTGTGATAACAGCATGACTTAAAACGTGATAACGTGACGTAAAACATGACTACACCTTATACGCGTAGTAAATTACTAGTTGAGACATGTCGGTTACTTGTTCATTCTTCGTTAATCTGTTGAGGTGTACGGAGGTGGTGCTTGCGAAGTTAAGAATATGGGAATTTGGGCTGGTGGTCGACTTTCTTCCTCACGTTAGCGTGACAGGTACCGCTTTCATGCGGGAGAGTACAACCCTTGGCGTCTGTAATACCAGTCCTAATAAGATAAGGGTTGTCGCCTTCAAGGGGTATGTATAGATAACGCTTTCGTTTGTGCGCATACGTGCGAACATATTTTTGTGGAATTGAGTTGCCGGGGGCTTCCAACTAATTATTGTGAGGCCCCCCTATGGCTATCAAAGAACCGCCCCCACCCCATTACCTGCCTCTGCAGCCGCCCTCTGGACCCGTTTGCCGCTTTCCCTTAGCCAAACTGGTAAGTTTTTGTATTTTTTTTTAATTGTTTCAAGTCGCAAATTACTAATTATTTTATGAAAAATTATTTTATGTAGAAATTACGCCAAAACTGTACTTTACGTACTGTATGTAGAAAAATTATTAAAAATTAAATGTCATACTGTACTTTACTAAAAAGTAGAAAAATTACGAAATATTAAATATAGAAAAATTTAGTCTTATATTTAAAAAAGATTTACTCTTGCGCCTGAACCGGAGAATTCGGGGCAGCACTTTCAGATGCAAGATGACGTCAAACTGAACTTTAATAAAAAACAAAAGAATTATTTATTAAAAATTATTTATGTGAAAATTAAGTCAAAACTATACTTTACTAAAACTGTACTTTAATAAAAAATTACATATAGAAAAATTAAATATGGAAAAATTATGAAAAATGACGTCAAACTGTACTTTACTAAAAAAATAGTGGCAAAAAATTATTTTATGAAAAATAAAATCTGAATATTTTTAATGTAAAGAGTCAATAGTAATTTTTAATTGTAAGGAAAGACCCTATAACATTCAATTATGTTCTAAGTCGCAACGGATCTGTTTAGTTTGAAACACTGCCGTCGAGATGTTTGAATTGCGCTAAGAGTATGGTACCGAACAATTATATTTTGAATTTGCCCTAACCACAAGACAGCCATTTTTATCGTTTCGATAGCCCGAAGGCCTTTCGCGTTCACGGGCGGATTTAAGTTTTTCGCGTGTGGCTGAAACCTTTTTTCGTTGGCAAGGAAAAATCCAATGATTACCCTTAGGTAATCGTTTAAGATAGACCCCTACACGACACGGGTATCTATATCAAGCCAGCATATTTAACTGTGTATTGAATCGGTACAAACGACGCGATCTGAAATGCAAAAACTCGAAGCAACTTACCCTTCGTATGCCCTGCTTTTGGTTTCCATGTCTCTATCATTCTATGGCTGACATTCATGCCTTTCCAACGCTGCTCTCTCTCTGTCTTTCCGCTGTCTATAAAATTAATGCTTTAGATTTTTAGCTGCCATCTTGTTGTCAAATAATTTGTAACATTTTATAAAGACCCTGTTGTTATTGTTTTTTTCTTAACTATTAAAATAACACTCTGTATAATGCTTATTTTAAATAAAAAAAATTTCAATCTGATTTTTGTTTTTGATTTTATGATTCTAGTAAATTGCCTTTATATTTTTTCAGTTATTATAATAAAGCCCTGTATTATAGGAGGATTATACTTTTTATTTAATTTTCGGTTAGTTAACGTTTATTACGATTAAGTGATTTTTTCTGTATTAAATAAGCTGTTTTACCAGCTAAATTATAATTTTTAGAATGTTAATATGTTTTGAGGATTTTTTTAGCTTGTTTTCTTGTTAAATTAAGACAATATTTTTAATTATAGAATTTTTTCCTATGAAAAAAAATAATTTGCCTAATTGCAGTTAAAGGTTAATGCTTTAAATACGATTTTTATTAGAAATAAGCCATTTTAAGAGCTAATTATAGTTTTAGAATACATGGACTGTGTATTAAAAACTGAAAAGCAATCTGAAATGATGAAATTCGAAGCAACCTACCCTTCGTATGCCTTGTATTTGGTTTCCATGTCTCTGTCGTCCTGTAGCCAAAATGCATGCCCTTCCAACGCTGCTCTCTCTCTCTCTCACTGTCTTTCCGCTGTCTATAAAAATAATAATATAAAAAATTAATTCTTTAGATTTTTAGCCACCATTTTGGTGTTAAATAATTTGTAACTTTTATAAAGGCCCAGTAGCTATTGTTTCTTCTCAACTGCGAAAATAACACCCTGTATAATGGTGGTTTTAAATAGAATTTTTCTTCGATAGATAATAAACGTGAGTTATGGTTTCTGGTTTAGACCGTTAAATAAATTTTAAAAATTCTATTCAAACATTTATTACAAAATGATACAATATAGTTGTGAATTAAATGAAAGCTAAGACCGAAGTGTGTGTCGTTTGCTTGTTACGTATTCGTCATCCGCAACAATTTATCATTTCTGCGAACACAGTGGCGTGCCATAACTCCCCTGTTGCTGAAGAGAGCTTTAGGGTTGAAGTTCGATCGGATCCTCCGTGGATGGGTTGAATCCTTTTCTTTCTTGAAGTCGAGACTTAAGTTTGTAAACAATGTAAATACTAAAACAGACAAGAGTAACATATAGTATAATGGTCCACAAACTTGGAATATAAATGTGATCAATTTTATTATTATTATTAAACTCTAATAAATTTTGCTGTTTTTCTAGTTTGTATTTAATTTCTTTTAATCCATCTAAATTGACGAGATAGATCAATTTCTTCAATAGAGTAATTTGTGTTAATACTGAAATTATAACTTAAATGAGGTATATACAATTCCTCTTTCATTTCAATTACAGGGAATTGGATTACTTTATTATTAATTTGTAACTCGCATTTTTCAAAATTCTTTAATAAATATGTGCCACCTGATAATAATTATTTTTGAGAATTCTTTTTACAATTATATTTTATCAATATCTCAGAGGGAGTAATATTGTTTTCAANACGCAGACATTTCGCGCGCGAACCAAGACATGCAGTCCTCACCACGATAAGATCTATAAAATGATAACGACGGATCGTATGAACACTTTACGTAGTAGCCTATGGCAGCAGGCACATGACGTTGGTACTTGTTGCCTGAGTTCTCCTCTATTAGAACACTCTCGAGGTCGGCATATATAATGAAGGGGACCTTTTCTTTATTTTTATAGTTTTTAAATTTTAGGTCTTTTTGATCTTCCGTAGGTAATCGCACCCTGCAATCATTCTGATTTTTGCAGTCAATGTAATGGCTGGTTAATCTTTCAGCAGATGAAAAGTAGTGCAGACATCGATCGCAGAAGTACTTCTTAGCATGCTTTTTGCTAAGTTGAGACGATAGGAGGCGTGATAGATCTTTTATCCATACATAGTGGTATTTCGTTGGAGTGCCATTTTCATTTTCATCATCGACATTGTCGTGGTATTGATCTTGTATTAAAAGCAAGTTGACATGCCTATCTTTTTTGTCCTTCGTCAAATAAACTGGGTGTGTGGTGAAGTTCTTTTTTGTCTTTTTAAATATGTAAACGTTAACCGATACCCCGTTTTGTTTCTCAAACCTGGGTATCTGCTTCATGGTCATCGGAAACTGTATACCCGTCAGGTTGAGTACCGTTGAGGGTTGAGGGTAAGATGAGGTCCTATCGGGGTGAAGAGTATGATCAGCAACAGGATACAAGGCCGATGTCACCGCCCACGCAAAACAAGCGTCGTCGTCATTTTTTACGTTGACGCACGCTCGCTTCTTCTTAATTGATGTGGGTAAGTCGATGTACGACGACCCCAGCTGTGGCGTGAACTTGTTTATGTTGATTCCCAAGTTGGTTATAGAGCTCAACGCCCAGCCGCTATCACGCTCTTGGAATTCGTCGAGCTCCGTAGAAATCGGCATCACTACATGTTCGTGAAACCATGCCTCTAGATTGGTGTCTCGATAAATTGGCGAATTCTTAGTTGTAAAATATTTCGGCTCCTCCAGAATTCTGTCTGCTTTTTGTAGTCGGAATTGTCCGCCAAACACCGAGTTGACCTTCACCGCCTCTTCCTTCTTCAACGCGTTAGCAATGCGTCGCTTGAAGAGTGCGAAGCTGTCCATGAGGAACTCCTTGGGGTCCTTGTGTTTTAAATTGCTTATTACGCCGGTGCGGATACGGCTATCGAAAGCATTAGCCGAATCATCCCAATGGACACGATGCTTAGCAGTTTTCTTAGGGTCGGTAGAACAGCCGGCACCCGTCTTCTTTAGGGACTTAAACTGACATCTAAAGGATTTTATTTGCGCCAGCTGTGTCAATAGCTTTTGCTTTTCTCCAATGGTTTTGACAGTTTTTAGCTGATCTTTTATATTTCGCACGGCTTTCGTGCACTGCCGAAGTCCATCCATCGCGGTTTCTTCAGTATATGATTTTTTCAGAACGCCGAGTAGGGCACATATTTGGTAGCACAAATACTTCAGAATATCTGATGCAGCCATGATGCTATCACTTCAAAGATTGAAGATAAACTGATTAGAAGGCGGTAGGAGACGCGTAGTTATTACCTTTCAGGTAACTAGTGTCGGTGAGATATAATTTTGATGCCTGAAAAGAGGTCACGTGATTAAGATGTGTTTGATTAAAAATAGGGCGTATATTCTCACAAAAAATTTCAAAGTATATATGAAAAAAATTTTTGAAAGAAAGTAAAACGGAAATATATTGAGCGCTTTCTACCTGCTAGGGGC
Organism: Anoplophora glabripennis; assembly: GCF_000390285.2. Lineage (NCBI taxonomy): Eukaryota > Metazoa > Arthropoda > Insecta > Coleoptera > Cerambycidae > Anoplophora > Anoplophora glabripennis. Next base: position 71,664 of record NW_019417393.1, on the reverse strand, counting down.
AAGCATTTCATCTATCGCGAACAAATTGAATAAAATCGATGAAGCCCACTATCTTATTGCAAGACGTTTAATTGATATGCGACACGCCATATTTTAAAAAACTCACCTTTATTGAAAAATTTTCAACACCTTTTTAAAAACGATAATTTCAAATATGATAACAGCGAGGAGATAAGACTCAAGACAACGTACTGGTAGATAAGCATGAAAGGAAAGACCAGATATATCGACGTATCCGACTTTTATACTCCGCTGATAACCTCGAAACCTTCTTCTAATCTCGAACCTGTCCCTAACGGTCGATATCTAAAAAGGCCTCTTAAAGTTTATGTCTTTGCCATTAGAATCAGTATTAAATTGAGGATTCAGCCTAGTATGAAACGTTTTCGTATTTAAAATTTAAATCGAGACAAGTTGATAATAACGTCTGCTCTAAAGATGCCGAAACCGTGCGCGACATGCATGGTAGTAAGTTACTAGTTGAGACATGTTGGTTACTTGTTCATTCTTCGCTAATCTATTGGGGTGTACGGAGGTGGTGCTTGCGAGGCTAAGAAGATGGGAATCTGGGTGGGTGGTCGACTTTCTTCCTCACGTTAGCGTGACAGGTACCGCTTTCATGCGGGAGAGTACAACCCTTGGCGTCTGTAATACCAGTCCTAATAAGATAAGGGTTGTCGCCTTCAAGGGGTATGTATAGATAACGCTTTCGTTTGTGCGCATACGTGCGAACATATTTTGTGGAATTGAGTTGCCAGGGCTTCCAACTAATTATTGTGAGGCCCCTATGGCTATCAAAGAACCACCCCCACCCCATTGCCTGCCTCTGCAGCCACTCTCTGTGTCCGTTTACCGTTTTCCCTTAGCCGAACTGGTAAGTTTTTGTATATATTTTTTTTAATTGTTTCAAGCCGCAAATTACTAATAGTTTTATGAAAACTTAATATAGAAAAGCAGAAAAATTATTTTATGTAGAAATTACACCAAACTGGTGTTTTTGTAATTTTTTTTAAATTGTTTCAAGCCACAAATTACTAATTATTTTATGAAAACTTATTATAGAAAAGCAGAAAAATTATTTTATGTACAAATTACGTCAAAACTGTACTAAAAGTAGAAAAATTATGAAAAATTAAATATAGAAAAATTTAGTCTAATATTTTAAAAAAAATTACTCTTACGCCTGAACCGGATAATTCGGGTCATTACTTTCCGATGCAAGATGACGTCAAACTGAACTTTAATAAAAAATTAAAAATGAAAAGTTATGAAAAATGACGTTAAACTGAACTTTCATGAAATAAATAGTGGCAAAAAATTATTTTACGAAAAATAAAATCCGAATATTTTTTATGTAAAGGGTCAATAGTAATTTTAATTGTAAGGAAAGACCCTATAACGTTCAATTATGTCCTAAGTCGCAACGGATCTGTTTAGTTTGAAACACTGCCGTCGAGATGGTTGAATGGTGTTACGAGTATGGCACCAAACAATTATATTTTTGAATTTGCCCTAGACAGCCATTTTTATCGTTTCGATAGCCCGAAGGCCTTTCGCGTTCACGGGCGGATTTAAGTTTTTCGCGTGTGGCTGAAACCTTTTTTCGTTGGCAAGGAAAAATCCAATGATTACCCTTAGGTAATCGTTTAAGATAGACCCCTACACGACACGGGTACCGTATCAAGCCAGCATATTTAACTGTGTATTGAATCGGTACAGACGACGCGATCTGAAATGCAGAAAAATCTAGCTAGCAACTTACCCTTTGTATGCCTTGTTTCTTTATATCTCTGTCGTCCTGTTGTCTGGTTTTGAACTTCATGCCTCTGTAGCCGAAATTCATGCCTTTCTGTCCTGGCTAGACTTTCAACTGCCTATAAAATTAATGCTTTAGAATTTTAGCCATCATTTTGTTGTCAAATAATTTGTAACTTTTTATAAAGACCCTGTAGCTATTGTTTTTCCTCAACTGCTAAAATAACACCCTGTATAATATTGGTTTTAAATAAAAAAAAATTCAATCTGATTTTGGTTTTGATTTTTATGATTCTAGTGAATTGCCTTTATCTTTTTTCGATAAAGATTCGTCTAATTACCTATTGTTTGATTGTTTTTTGGTTCATTTTTTCAGTTATTATAATAAAGCTCTGTATTTAATTTTCGGTTAGTTAACGTTTATTACGATTAAGTGATTTTTGCTGTATTAAATAAGCTGTTTTACCAGCTAAATTATAGTTTTTAGAATGCTAATATGTTTTGGGAAATTTTTAGCTTGTTTTCCTGTTGAAATAAGCCAATATTTTTAATTATAGAAGTTTTCTTTACTATGAAAAGTAATTGTAGTTTAAGATGAATGCTTTAAATACGATTTTTATTTGAAATAAGCCATTTTAACAGCTATTTATAGTTTTTGGAATACGTGAACTGTGTATTAAAACTAAAAAGCAATCTGAAATGATGAAATTTAAAGCAACTTACCCTTCGTATGTCTTGTTTTTGGTTTCCATGTCTCTGTCATTCTTTAGCCAAAATGTATGTCCTTCCAACGCTGCTCTCTCTCTCTCTCTGTCTTTCCGCTGTCTATAAAAATATAAAAAATTAATTATTTACATTTTTAGCCACCATCTTGTTGTTAACTAATTTGTAACTTTTATAAAGGCCCAGTAGCTATTGTTTCTTCTCAACTGCTAAAATAACACCCTGTATAATGGTGGTTTTAAATAGAATTTTTCTTCGATAGATAATAAACGTGAAAGTGAATTTGTTTAATATACCACTAATTTTGGTAGCTGGTTTGACTGTTTTAGAATTTAATGCTAATATTTTTAGTTATAGAATTTTTTACTATGAGAAGTAATTGCCGTTTAAGATTATAACTGCCATACAAAGCTACGTTTTTAATTGAAAATGTGTATATAAACTTACCTTTCTTTATCCAAAAGGATACACACAAAAAGCACCACTCACTATAATAATCCGAGAAACTTTTAACAAAAAACAAGCAGAGCAAACTCATTGATTTTATGACTAATTATAAAATTGATTATTAACAGTCTTAGCCAAGAAAAGCCGTATAGTGCAGTGACTGCAGTTGATATCGCCAGAACAGGCCACTGGCTGTTTTGCTGAGACAGCTGTGCTAGCGTTTGTTAACTGGTTTTCTTATCACACACCTAAGCGGAATAATTTCTATTTCAATACAATTTAAAAAATAAAAGAATTTGCCATTGGGCTTTAATATGAACTTAAGAAATATATATGAACATTTAAGACGAAGAAGGAGTAACCCTTTCTGTTCTATTTTAACAAACATTCCTAAAGTAAATTCCAGTAAATATTTTTAGCCGTAGTCTGTAATAATTAAATATGCATGCATATTTATTAGACCCGCGCTCCACTTACAACGCCATCTACGGATACACGCTCGGCCGCGTTTTGAACTACTATTACAAATTGAAAATCGCGACTACTGTCTACATCACCGCTCGATCACGTTTGGGGCCCACGGTGGCGGGCGAAGCCCTATACAATTTACGTATATCTACGCGGGGTACACGCGAAGGCCTACGCACAATATTCTTGTCTACGTGGGGCAAAGTCCTAGGTGGGGAGGGCTGAAGTCGGTCCTGCGGGGATCCTGCGTTCTGATTGGCTGGCGGGGAAGGGGAGGGGGAAGGGAAAAGGTGGAGGAGTGGGGATAAAATTCGTCAAAAACTGCTAATATGAACCTTTATAAGAAAATACATGGGATTTTGGCGTCATACGCCAATAGCATATCTACTAATATATATAAGTAATAAAATAAAAATAACATTCCTCACACAGAAAAAGAGGTTTTATAAAATAAATAGGTATATTATTTTAATAGGTAATTTAACCAGTACTCAATGTTCCACCCGATTGAGCATATCTAAAGGTATTTCTTTAAATTTATATTATGTTGGCCGACTTCTCGTCCTTGCTCATCACCAATTATATACGAATTCGGCCCTGCCTTTCGAAGCACCAAATAAGGTCCTTGATATAACAAGAAGAATTTACGAATGACTTTTTCATCTGCAGACGACTGTGGATGTTGCCGCATCAATACTTTGTCACCCACGTCAAAAGAAATGGGGTTACGTTTATTATTTAATTTTTCTGTCCGTTTAATGGCTTTCGAACGTAGCTTATTAGCCGCTAAGACCCAAATATGTTGCAAGTTAACGTTGTCCTTAGAGGAACTATTTTTAGGGAAATTTATAAATTTTTCGATGGAATTTTCCATAATATGCCCTAATTGTAAGTATGAAGCTGAAAAACCGGTGCTTTCATTGATGACATTATTAATACACTGTTCTACCCACGCTAGCATATTCGCCCATTTCGTATGTTGTTCGAAACAATAAGCGCGTAGTAGTCTACCAATTTCTTTATTGTAACCTTCTGTAAGATTCCCCTGCGGAAAATATACCGATATATTTTTAATTTTAATGTCGTGTTCTGACAACGTGTTCTTCCAAATTTTTTATGTAAACTGAGTCGCGTTGTCACTTAAAAAACATTTTGGTTTTTGAACGTTCGGAATGTAATCTTTAAATATTCTATTCAAAATAGTAATTGAAGTAGCCCGTTTTAGTGCGTACAATTTGACGAATTTGCTAAAAGTATCCACGATGACTAACAATTGCGTAACTTCTCCTGCCGGTAAAGGTCCCATTAGGTCTAAACATACCAACTCCCCCGGTTTGTTTACTATTACTGAATGTGCAATCCCATGGTTTACAGTGGATGTTTTCGATTTCTGGCATAGCTCGCAAGCAGCTACCACCTGCCGTATACATTTCTGCATCTTAGAAAAATAAAACATTTGCCTCATATGATTATAAGTTTTTGCTTTACCAAAGTGACCGATATCTTTATGCTGTGCTTGAATTAGCTCTACTGTTTGATTTCGCTGATCACACAATTTAAAATTGCTATTAAACTGGTCGCCTTTTCGAAATAATAATCCCTCGTGTACAGTATACCAGTCCCAAATTTTCTGTTAAGTATTTAACCTGCCGCTGCAATTTTTCTAAAAAATATATTATATTTTTAATCCACTCATCATTATACTGATCATCTCGTACATTTTTCAACTGTCCTTTTAATTCTTTATAATTATCGGTAAGACGAATTAAAGTAATTTCCGGATTTCCACCGTTATAAAATCGAGTAATTTCTGCCTCTTTCACCGGGTAACGCGACAGTGTATACATCATTACAATATTTAAATATGCGTCTTTAATTTTTTCAAAAGCGATTTGCTCTTTTTCCGACCAGTGCCAACGTATTCCTTTGCGTAATAGTTCTAATAAAGGTAATGTCAACTCCGAGTAATTTTTACAAAATTTACTATCATAATTCACAAGGCCGAGAAACCCACTCAAATCGAGTCATTTCTGCCTCTTTCACCGGGTAACGCAAGGGTATCCGCAAGTACGTTTGCTACCCCCCTGCGATGTCGAATCTCAAAATTGTACTCTTGAATTAAGAGAACCCACCGAGTAAATCTCGCGGTTTTTAACCGACTTTGCATCAAAAATTGCAATACTTTGTGGTCAGTTATAATAATTAGAGGTCTTCCCAATACTAGGATCCGCCATTTTGTTAAACAAATCACCAGCGCACATAATTCTTTCCCAGTAACCGTGTAACGCAATTGACTATTTTTTAATGTACTACTCACGAAAGCTAACATTCTTTTTTCATTTGTCTCCATCCAATTGATATAAACAACCACCTATTGCATAATCTGAGCTGTCACATTCAATGTAAAAGGGTGCATTTATGTCCGGATGTTTCATCATTACAATATTTAAATAAGCGTCTTTAATTTTTTCAAAAGCGATTTGCTCTTTTTCCGACCAGTGCCAACGTACTCCTTTGCGTAATAGTTCTAATAAAGGTAATGTCAACTCCGAGTAATTTTTACAAAATCTACTATCGTAATTCACAAGGCCGAGAAACCCTCTCAAACCCTTCAAATTTTTTGGTCTTTGAAAATTCTTAATAGCCTCAATTAGTTTTTCATCCATTGCAATACTGTCCGAAGAAACAATGTGCCCCAAAAATGACACCTCTCTTCTAATAAATTGACATTTCCGTAATTTAATAGTGAAACCCGCTGTTTCGAGCATTGAAAAGATATTATCTAAGTGTACGAAGTGATCGTCTAGGTTGTCGGAAAATGCTAGCAAGCCATCTACATAAACAATCGTAAAACTTTCCGTTTCTGAACCTAATACTTCTTTCAAACACCTGATTAAACTAGCCATGGAGGTACAAAGACCGAACGAAACCCGGTTAAATGTATACGAAACTCCTTCATATACAAAACCTACATATTTTTGAGACTCATTCGCGATCGGAATTTGCCAATACGAGGCGGTTAGGTCAATAGTACTAAGTACTTGCTTGAAATTAAAAAGTAATTCGTTCGGGTTCGGTGGTATAATATAATCTTTAACCATCCTGGCATTCAAATATCTCGCATCTAAACAAATTCTAATTGATTTATCCTTTTTTGTCACCGCTACTAATGGTGATACATATTCTGTTTTGTCAGCTTTTATGATATCCCAATCTAATATTTGTTGTATCTGCCGTCGTACTTCGGTTCTATACACAAACGGTATAGGATATATAGGGGCGTTAAAAGATCCGTCGTTTTCAAGTTTAACTTCGTGTTCATAATGTTTTACTAAGCCTGGACATTCTGAAAAAATATCCGGATGCTTGTCTAGAAGTTCCTAGAGTTTATTCTTGTCCGAATCAATTTCTAAATATGTTTTGTTTACGGTTGCCCTCAAATCGCCGTCACTGTATGAATGTTTATGTCTTTCTTTTTCTTCTTTATACATCCCGTCCACGTCAATTACATAATCCTCCCGATCCATCGATATTTCTTGACATTCCGGCAATGTCTGGACTAATTCCGTTTCGTAGATTTCATTTCCATAAGTAAAACGTAAAAGCAGTAATTCAGCTCCCAAAGATGCTTTATACTTTTGCATAAAATCATATCCTAATAGTAAATTTTGATTTAAACCAAGAACAATTAAACACTGTATCACACGTTATATTTTCGATCGTAATTTGGTAATAATATTTGTCTTTTTATTCGCTGAGGTTTAATTGCTACCGCAACGTTTATAGACATATTTGTAACAGGTAAAATGGGTACATTTTGAAAATCATTTTTAATTATATCGTAGAAAGATTCCGATATCGCCGATATTTCGCTACCGCTATCTATCAAAATATTTATTTTTTGTTGACCTACTACAGCTTGAATTAGTGGTGCATTTACACCAATTAATTCAATTTCGTCCTCGGGCTCACTTAATAAGAATTCCGGGTCTGCATTAAATTCCGTGATAAAATTAACATTTTGAACGTCCCGATTCCGTCAGATCTCCTTATTCCTATTAAATCTAATATTTTGATTTTCCTCCCGTATACCGTCTCTTCCATTTCTATCAGTTTCTCTATTTATTTCCTGATTATTTCTATTATAACTATCCTGCGCTTGGTTATTTCTTCGTGTATAATTATAACCGCGGTCCCTATTGCTATTGTACGTCTCATCAACTTTTTTCAAGTACTCTTCCACTTCGTCCCCTGTATTTAACCCCAAAGTAAGAATTCCTCTTTGAATTTCCACCGGAAAATATTTAGCTAATGACTTTACTAATTTATTCTCTGCGATTGGTTCGTCCTGAAAGCTAGCTTGATTCAATAAATTCAAAACGTACTCGGCGCGACCGTCTTCTCCTTCAAACTGACCATACTTAATATCTAAAAATATGTCCCTTTGTTTCTTCACCCCCCAGTATCGATTTCTAAAAGCCGTTTCAAAATCAGAAAATTTCTTAAAATTTTGTTGTTTAATAGCAGCCCAATCCGCCGCTGTTCCGCGTAAACAACTCGTAGTCATACTTACTTTGCGCGCCTCAGGCACACATCTGCATCGTCTAATATTTTATTTACTTTTTTTAAGAATGACATGAGATGTGTTTTCCCATTTGGGTGAAAAGTCAAGGACGACCCCCCAAGTTCCCGCCAGTTAATAATATAGGCTCTTATCATTTCCGCCCGTATTTATCGAGTTTCCGCTACTTTGCGGTTCTTTATTTTGTCCCAGATTACTGGCCAAATTACCGACAGTAACCTGCAATTGTAATAAACCCGAAGTAGTTGTTCTAGGAGGGAACCAACGCACTTCAAGGTCACTCCAGGCTGCCGCCATCCGGAGCCGGTACCAGGTCTCCAGAAGCAGCTCCAAGGTCACGCTGAAGAAGTGTCAGTGGGGTGCGGGGGTGGGGGATCTGGATTGCAGAAGAAGAAGCCGGGGTCCGTCATCGGCAATGACCACCAGGAGGCCGGCATCGAGGAGCGTGACGTCAGAGGCGGCACCAGGTGCGTGCATGAGCAGCGGCGGAGGGCAGCGGGGTGCAGGCGTGCGAGGGGGGCAGCGGGGTGCCGGCTCCGGGTGGCGGCAGCGCGATGCCTGCGTCATAGGGGGCAGCGGGCGGCCGGATACGGCCTACGATGCTGGAAGCCGGCAGCGGGCTGCGGGGGGCGGCGGCGGCAGCGGTGACGGCCTCTTGGTATAAATCTTTTTGTTATAAGGTAGAAAATATAAGAAACGAGCGCGCGCGTGGGTTTAAGATAACAACATGATGATGTAACTTTCCTGGAATATGACCACAGCTGTGTATGACTAATACCAGATAAGATGCTAATATATAAACAAAAGCGGAGGCTTCAGATAAAAATCGACTGAAATTACTCATGACAAAAGTATTATTTAAAAAAACAAATCCCGTGTCGAATCAACACATATGAGTTGTTCTGTTTTAGCGTTTGCTTTGATACTCTCCTGGATGCATAAAAAGTTTTATTTTTTATGTAAACAAACATATTTCTCCGGCTTCATATGAGAACGTGACTATAAGTATAAACAAATTTTGATCATTTCGTTATTATCGCATAAAATAATATTACGCCGACAATCGAATATTTACGTATAAATATCAGTTGGGAAAGGTTATTTTATGCTATTATTAAAGTATACATATACAGGGTGTCCACCGAAAGGTGTTTTAAATGGATTTTACATTTGAATTATTTGAAAAAATAATAGCAGCTATTTTTTATTGTAGAGGTTGGCATGACTCACGTTCTTGGAAAACAATGATGACGTCATCACCATTTCCGGCACAGGTGTTGTTTTTATTACAGTTATGTAAACAAATGTATGATTTATTACCTTTTTCTTGGAATTTTGTCGGGCTTTTAAGCAGTTATGTAAACAAACTTCAAAGGCGGTATGCGCCATAATTTTTTCTCGGAAATTGATATATAGATGTATTTCTTGGAAAATACGTGACCAAAGCGTTGTTTATATTACCGTTATGTAAACAAATACATGATTTATTACCCTTTTCTTGGAATTTTGTCTGGCTTTTAAACAAGTTTCAACATGTAGCTGTGGTCCTAGCGTGGGAACTTGTAGATTAGCGGGTGATGAAATATTTCATAATGTTGCATAATGTTGTGCAATGGCTTTATCTGTCCAGCGTTTCAGAGGCTTTTGATGTAAAACTGGATATAACCGGAAATAACCGGTTATAACCGGAAATAGCCGAACGCGTCGACTATAAAAGCCTGTGGACTCGTGAAAAGGTCTCATTTGCTTTCGAAATTTGTTCGAGTGCACGTGATTGTTTTGTTTGCTTTTCAAAGTCGTGTTAAACTTTTTTTATTGAAATACAAAATGTCAGTTGCCGAGACCGTGTGTGATGTCAGCTGTAAAATTATTAAACTGACCAAAAAATCGTTGACTCTGTTGAAGACCGATGACGAGATCAACAGACACATCAAAATTATAAATAAAAATATCGGCGTAATAAACGAGGCTATTAAAATTAAAATTCACAAAATTGATAAGAACGAGAATATATTCCGTTTAGAAAACAATTTGGCGGTGCTGAAATATTATCGTGAACAGCTAAAACAACTAAAAATTAAAAATAAAATGTCCGGAGGTTCGGTAGTGCGTCCCAACAAGAAGAATTTGGTGTGGCAAGATGTGAAATCGTGCTTCAAGAGTCATGTGCGGTCGGGAATCATCGTGAACGTTAGTCTCAAAGAACCTAAACAGTTTCTAAAAAAATCTTTTCGTAGTTTTTCTATAAAAGCGAAGAATGCATTAAAAGACTCGTTAAATGACGGGGAAGTAGATTTAAAATCATTCGGGACAAAAAACGAAATTATTGACCGCAGTACAAATATAAAACAGTGGTGGGAAGACAATGTTGTTCAGCCTATACTACACAAACTAGAAAACTTTGAACATCGTAATAGCGGCTGGACTTTGTTGGAAATTATCGGGTTACGTGTAAATATAAATAATTATTCACCGATTACCGTGGGCTTGTCAACGTACGTCGAGATGCCCAAGTTTATTAAAAATAAAACGTGTGTTGTTAACGTAAAAAATAATGATGAATATTGTGTTTTATGGAGCATAGTCTCTGCTCTACATCCAGCTAAAAGAGATACAGCTAGAATTTCATCATATCCCGATTTTTGTGACATATTAAAATTTGACGGCATAGAATTTCCTATAACTTTAAAACAAATTCCAAAATTAGAGCGTCTAAATAACTTAACAATTAATGTGTACGGCATTGATAAGAAGGAAGTCCTACCGGTATGCTTGAGTAAAAACGATAGCAAACGAGTTATAAATTTACTAATGGTCCCGGCAAATTCGGTTCAAGACAACNTCTTATTTAACTAACTACGAAATGTTAACATATCATTAATAAAATAATATATTTTAAAATATCAAATGCAACTGTTATCGGATTAATTATTATTCACCCTATTGAATACAACAGTTTTTGGTGCCACGGTGTATATTTCCAAAGAACACTACCAGTCCGAAACATACCTAATTATTTGCGGTGGGGCGCGAGAGAATGAGAGCGACCCAACTAGTGGGGACTTTAAGTTGCCCTTCATTGTACCTAAAACATAGTGCACTATAATATTGCTAGCTACCGCCAATAAATCATGCTTTCTTTCGCATCAAATCTTTGAATAGTATAAATAACAATCCACAGGATTTACCTGTACAGAAATAAGCATAATCCAATCACTTATAACTTAAATATTTCACTATTTTCACGAGCTCTGACAAAATCTGTCAAATGAACAGCCATTTTCGTTCCTGTTTAGATATAAGAGATGCCCCTGTCTGATAGGCAACAAATAATATAAGGAGACGTACTTAATATTACATAGATCAAATAAAGTTAGTTAATAGTTAATTTTTTTATAATTATTCCTTATATTGTTTGTAAGCTGAGCCGAAAAAAAGGCAAATTTTGTTATTAAAATATTCTTTGTTGTGGAAAACATATTACATATAAAAAGGTACTCCTAATTTGAGTTTATTAAATAATGGGGAAACATTATTAGTATCACTACATAATAGACTGTTCGACAACAATGTAGAAACTGATAACAATTTATAAGTCACTGCGCCGAAATATAAATCGTTTTTGTTTTTAAAAGAACTCGCCCCAAAATCAATGTATATTATAGAGGATTTAAATGTTAAAATTGGATATAAAAATTTCCTCACTTGCAATAGACTTTTTTCTAGAACTAAAGAATCTTGCCATAAATTAGAAAAATCGGGGGTTGTTTATAAAATTGTTTTAATTGTAACCAGACATACATTGGACAAACATGCCGTACGCTAAAAGGTAGACTTACATCCCACAAAAGTGATTGTAATTAAAAAAAACGACCTGTGCTCTTTCAGAACATACATCAAGTACATGCCACAAAATGAATTTTAACGGTGTCACAGTTTTGGACAGTGAAATAAACTACAACACAGCCCCACAAAAAAAATTGAAATTATTTTTTCCGATATCTGAGGAGGTGCACTTTATGTTTTTGGGGTTGCTGAATCCGAATCCGGGGTCCGTTGAACCACATCACGTCAAAGTCAAGAGCATCTGAAGGTCAAATTGCGGAATGACTATTAAAAAGTCTGGAAAAATTTATATATATGTTTTCGTGATCGCTAAATCTGAATCTGGGGTTCTCTTGACCTTGAAGTATCAGAATCAAGGTCAAATAAAGGTCAAAACCCTAAAATTTGATGATATGATCATTTTGACCCCGGATTCTTGAAGAGTAGAAAATTTTACGTCCGAATATGTATTGACTTTTTTTTAGAACAGACCTTTGTAGGTCACGTGATGGTCATCCAAAATCAAATCCATTCTCCAGCTTTTGGCTGTAAATTGAGATCTTGGGTCTTTGATAAGTTGATATTTTTCGGGTCGTTGATCACGATTCTGGTATTCATTTGAGCCAATCACGTCGTAATATAACGATATAATATTTTCTTACTCCGGATTATGAAAGAGTGAAAAATTTCATCCGTGTGTTTGCATCCAGGGCACCTCCCCGTGGTGACAGCGGGCAAAGGAGTTGTCCCGCTATCCGGCAAAGTCCCTGGAACAGGACGCGTATGCCGTCATGGCAAACACAACGGAGAAATTTACGATGCAGGGGGATGGAACCCCAGTATCGGCGGCTGGTCAGGGTGGGAAAGCGGGCCCGCAGGCGTCGTCATCCAGTGACCGCGGCTCTGTTGAGGTGGCTACATTGGCCTCACCAGAGTATAAAGCTACAAGTACTAGAACCCATAGACATGAGCATGACAACCCAAAAACCCCATATCATTTCTGTTATGTTTGTGGTAAATACGTATTCGGATGTAAAATTTTCTGCTCTTTCGGAATCCGGGGTCAAAAATATCATATCATCAAATTTTAGGGTTTTGACCTTTATTTGACCTTGATTCTGACACTTCGAGGTCAAGAGAACCCCAGATTCAGATTTAGCGACCCCGAAAACATNTTAACATATTTACGAAAAAAAAAACTTCAAAATACTAATAAGTGGCAAAAAAACTGGGAAAAAACGATGAATGTCCTTAAACACTGATCTATTATTCGCAAACGTCTGAATATTCATTATCGCTACTATTATTTTCTTGAATGCGTGGAAGTTGCTCATAATACTTCTGTGCTTCTGGAGCCACACAAAACCTTTTCAGTTCTTGCAGGTTTTGAAATTTTAAAGCTGACAGGGGTAGTTGGCTATGATACAGTCTATCTGGAAACTCAAATTCACCAGTAGAAAGATTTATTGCTTTATTTTGTTTCTTGCGCGGAAGGGTTACCACGGTAGAGTTCCATGCACCATTGTAAGTTTCTCTATAAAACATAAGTTGAGGTTGATTTTGATCAACTCGAAATTCTCTTATGGGCCTCGTTGGGAAAGGACATTTCTGTTTAAATGTCCTTTTAAAAAACTCTGACCAGTTCCTAAACTTTGATTGGTCGCAATCTTCTACTACGAAAGGAGATGGTTTTTGTCTTACAATTCGAAGGTGTTCCGTCCAATCCTTTGGCGTCTCTGCTACTAGACGTTGATTAACTAAAGCCATATTTCGATCACATTCCATGTACGAATGCCCACGAATTGGAAAAATAACTGTGATACTTGCTAATCTCTTTCGTTCATGAACCATGTAATACAGAAGCCTAAAAACGGTGAAATTTTTATTTTGCCCGCCACAAGAATCGCAGAATATTGTGAGATGCTTGACATTTTCATCTAAATGAGAATTCACAAAATCATAGAGCATTGAACTCACTTCGTCGGATCCTTTTTTTGCTGTGGTCTCATCGTATACGAAAAATATAGAATCAGAACTAGAAAGGACGTGTATGTTGAAAATAAAGTAGGACAGTTGTCTTTTGTAATATACATCATTTGTACTAATGTTTGGCGTCTTTAAATTTTTTTGAAAATCCATGCAAATACTTTCACATGTTAAAGTTTTTTGGCTTTCTTTACGAGCCTCTCGTTTTTTCTTGTAAAATGTTTGGGCCTTGCGTTTATGGAGTTCGTTTTGTATTTTCATATGCTTAATTTTATCCAGAATAACATTCTTTTGTGTTTGATCACTCACAGCTACTAGCTCTAATTCAAGAGAATGTAAAGATGCTTTAAACTCGTCGCAACAGCTACACGTATCTGTGCGGGGGTATCCAAAGGAAATGTTGTATTTTGTATTAAAAATTTGGCGGTAAGTTTCATAAGAAACGGGGTTATTTGGATTCAGTTGAGAATACATAGCGTGCAGCTTTTTGATATTTAACTCTTCGGGCAAGTATAGTCGCTTACTATCATGTAGACTGTAGTGCGCTATACGACATCTAAGTGATTTTATATGGCTGTGAACTTTGGTAGAGGTTTCCTTTGAAATTTTAGTAGGCCTATTATTATGTTTTCCTCTACCATCCTTTTTAATTCTACCATTTAATTTTAATGATGACTGGAGAAATTGGATGCGCCGTGCAGTTATACCATGGAGTGATATAAAAGCTTTGTAGCATACCGGTATTTCTACAACATTATTATCTTTTAAAATTCTAACTTTATAATAATAAGAATTATCGTGTAGGAGAGCTTCAGCTTGTTTTTTTCGGGGTCTTCGACGCCCAATTGACTTGACAGATATAAGTCCACCTAGATATATATTTTGTTCATCATAACTTGTCATATTATTAAAATCTGAAATAAGTTTTCGTTGATATTCTGAATTTATTACTTTGAAACATTGATGCCTGGAGCAGTTACAGTCCAGCCCTGTCTCATGTGTGGACAGTAAAAGTTTTTTACCAACATCAGACAATTTACCCAATTTAGGCCTCTTCTTGGTATTTATGTTTCCATGCACATTTTCATGCAGCTTTTCATCATCCGTATCACTCATTTTAAAACAAATATACTAAAACAGAATGAACCCCAAAGTATGATTTAAAATATTTAAAAAAATTATTCTTACCAATTAATTTGCACACACAGACACTGTTAACCTCTTTCTAGACTAAAAAGAACTGAACAGTGAACTTATGCAGAAATTAAACTCTCATTGTAGACTCTCATCGTTCATGCCCTGTTTTGCATGGACATTCATCATTATTACTCTGTATGCTTAAACTAAATTCCATAATATTTCGTTACTCTCAGCGTTTTTGCTCTGACTATACCCTACGGTTGATAGTAATGTGCTCTACCTAACAGATGGCGGTGATATGTCAATTTTGATAATTATGTGACATTCATCGTTATTAGCCTGTACCCTTCAAATGTTAGTTTCGTTATTATTAAACGAAACATCCAGCAAATAAACACGTAAAAATAAACCACTCTCTACCGATGCATCCACTCCCTGCTATTGCCAAGTGGAGACTGCCCATCGCTCTCCCTGTCTACTACCCGGTACGCCGTTCTACCCCTCGCCCGCTGACTATCACTGGCGCGTACACTCCCATCCAAGTCACTACACCACCGAACCACCACAGACGTCGTTTAATCTTTGCCCTATTGAATGGACAAGTGAAGCACAGTATTGTCTGGGGATGTTGGCCCATCTGTCCACTATATGTTGCCTCAACATGTTATTGAGGTATGTTTGACCAATCTCGTGTTGTATAAGCCCAGACAATAACAGCAATAACAACGTCAACATCTAACCGTTCTAACCAGTTCGCAAGGAATGCTTTGACTACTATAGTAAGGAAACTCTGACTAATTAGTAAGGAATACTCTTATTATAGATTAAAGAAGTCAATAATAATAAATAATAATAAGAATAATAATAATCAACGAACTCGTAAATTAATGAAGTCTGTAATTTACACAAAATTGAACTCACCATAGAAATGAATTAGTTGAAATCAGTAAATTAATCCCTGCAACTATTGAGTCATATTAGGCTGTTTACAAATAAACTCAGTGATTTTTACGAGCAATAACAAAAAAATCAGAAGAGCACCTGCTGGAACAATTGAAATTCACGCATGCGCTCTAAATGCCATTACCATTTATTAGCCATTAGGCAATAAGTATTTGTCTATTAGGCATGTCTGGATTGAGTTTTTAGTATACAAATTTAAATTGATTATTATTGCTGATATTAACAAAAATAGACATGCGTTGCACCGATCAGGAAAAAGCTAGAATAATTGCTCTTTGGCAGCAGTTCGTAACATAGGTCGAATTTTAAATAAAGATGAGAGTAGCAAAATGTTATCATTTTTAATTACACGTCATTTCCGTCTATAATTTTATTTATTTTTATTTTAAATGCAGAAATGTTACATTTTTTATTTAAATAGAATAAGGAAGGCTGTTAGATAGAGCCGCAATTCAATGGCATGGCAAGCGTGTCAACCGAGGCATGCGTGAGCCGCTGCATCAGAATTCTTTTCACGTTCACGTCATCTAAGTATACTGTTGCTTTGTTATCGTGCGGATGTTGATTAATTAATTCATCCGTTGGTGTTTATGGTGGTGCGTTGTAGACAACTTAATTTGCTGCTTTTTAATAGATAATGCACACGCCTATGTCCCGTGGTTCAGTTCTGACACCTCTAGTAATAAGCAACATTTTAAGAGAAATAATTTTAACCGTAGCTGTTCATAAAACTACATATTCTTGACACAAAAGAAAAACTGAGAAAAAGAGGACAAAATGGTCCGCTTGTGGCTGATGTGCCATTATTATATCGGATATTTACAGAAGGTTTGTTATTTTGTCTGAAATTTTTTTTATATAAAAGACATATTCGGAAAATCGGAAAATTAGTTATTTATGTTGTAGGCACGTAGGCAATTAAATTACCTAAAATTTAAGGTAGGTATCTAAAGTCATATTTCACCAATTGTTAACTGTAAAATAAAGGTTGAATGCGGAAA
>NW_019417393.1:34110-50599 GCF_000390285.2 Anoplophora glabripennis | reverse complement strand
GTTTATAAAATTTATTGTTTTAATTGTAACCAGACATATATTGGACAAACAGGCCGTACTCTAAAAGGTAGAATTACATCCCACAAAAGTGATTGTAATTTAAAAAAAACGTCCTGTGCTCTTTCAGAACATACATTAAGTACAGGCCACAAAATGAATTTTAACGGTGTCACAGTTTTGGACAGTGAAATAAACTATAATAAGCGTGTTTTTCTGGAAATGGTTCGTATCAATGAATTTTCTAATGCTCTGAATAAAAAGTCAGATATTAATAATTTGAGTTGTATTTATAATTTTTTATTACATTTTGATAAATATAGAAATTTACCTATGTCGTTTTCAAATTTGGAGTGATTTGCCGCCTCTGTTTTAAGTCGGTATTGTGGTTGGCAATGCTAATTGTTCCTGTATGTTGTTCTTTAACCTCATTGGCTGTTACTAGTTTGAATATTAGTAGATTGTTTTCAAAAAACTTGTTCTGATAAAGATATAAAAAATAGTTCACATTTCAAAGGCATGGCTCCTTTTTACTGTATTAGTTGTTAAATGTTAAAAATTCACTGAAAAATGTTTTTTTAAAAAATGTTGACTATAGTTACAATTATATTTAATCTAGTGAAGTTCATAAAAAATTTGGAAAATAGAAAAGATAAGTAAAATCAAAGTTCATTTATGTCATTTTTATTAAACATTCGGTACAAACCTTTGTAGAAAGCATATGATTACTACGATATCAGGTTTTTCATAAAAATATTGCAATCAATAAACTGAAATATATAGGAGCCTCTGGACCGTTCGAGTTTCAACGCAATTTTTTAGACGCCCTGTATATAGAAACCTATTTGAAATTTTATATTTTTTTGTTATAGAAAGGTTTAAAATGATGAATCCATATATAAAATTAAATTACGACAGTAAAAGAAAAAAAAATCTTAGGTTACCTCGTCTGAGATTGAACTGCCGACCTTAGGAATACAACGGGGCGTTTTTACCGCTGTGCTATCGACTGCTTCATCCACAATGCGTCTGTACTGATATTTTGATTGTCATTCACAGCTGAAGTAATCAACAATTTATTTAATGTTAAATTTCCATTTTTCTAACACAAAGTCGTCTCGCAAAAGATCCACAATGAGATAAAACAGATAAATATTCCATGTCTTGGAAGAGTAGTTTAGTCCCAATTTATTTCTATAATTCGCAATTTTTGATGTTTGGGGAGTAAGTAATATCTACTAATACAATATAGTAACTAACAAAGCAAATGTACTAATACAAAGGTTCAAGGGTTTAGGTACCATGGATTGGTTTAAAATTATGTACCTAGTTTTAGAGTGCAAGTACTTACGTTCATTCGGGGGACAGGTATCGTAATCGTAGGCATGTCAAGCGGTAGATCTGCGAAAATGTAAATAGCAACCTAACCTAATAATAGGAAATACCTGTATATGTCGTGGCGTAGCAATGTATTAAGGTTAAAAAATGGCCTAGTAAGGTAAAATAACGGTTCGCCGCGACTCTACAGACGTTTTTCGCGTTTGGCGTGAAATTATTTTGACATAATTAATCTGACATTTCTAACGACATTCGAATTTTCTCCGAGTTTCAATCTTGCGAAATGCTTTCACGGCTTGCGAAATGGTCGTCTGTCGTCGAAGATACCCCCAAAAAAAAGCTAAATTAAATATGAAAACGCGAAAAAAACGTTACAAAAATGCCCCTGAACGACTAAGGAGGAACGACGGTGAAGGAATTTTGTGGGGCAAAATTCACATTTTTCGGCCTTCTTAGAGAGTGAATTTTAACGTATTTACGGCCACATTTCGAATCCCGCATTTGATTTCGCGGAAGATAAATATCAGTATTTTCGGCACAGTTTTAAATAAAATATCGTAGAAAATAGGGGAAATAAAAAATAAAAAAGCCGTACCCGCGCGCAATTCGAGGCGATCGCGACCGTCAGATTTCAGCGGGAGGGTCCCTCGCAGAACCTGAGGAAAACTGAAAATTCACCGCGAAGACGGCAAAAAATCGCCATCAAAATACGACGTTCGGACGAAGGAAGGCCGGCGGGGGCTTCGCCCCCCGCGGTTCCCTCGAAAAGCCTTCGTGGCAATAAGTCGGCGCTTTTTCGGGGCGAGTGTGCGACGCAAACGGAGCTATCGGATTTTAATATATATGGATCTGCCCTCGAAGTTTCCTGCATAAAATTTGGGCCACCCTGTATATAGTTGTTAAGTATTAGGGACTAGATAGTTAAGAAACAAAATTTCTGGTTAAATAGTTGGGTAATATAATCTAGGAAAAAACAATAAAGGTTGAAAACTATTTATTTCTGCACAAGCTTTCGCGAAAATTATTCTCTCTTCAGGAGTTGAAATGCGAGGTTCACAATGAAGATGGCAAACATAACAATAATAAAAAACTTTCAATTGGAAAAAACTGATATTATTTAAAAAACAAACTGTAACCACATAAACGAATGTTTATGGTTTTATGTTTAACATGTTTGACGATTTTATTGAGTTTTAATTTAGTATGATAGAGTTTTATGTATATGGATGAAATTTCGAAGACATGTGCCAACTTTAACCTCACTTATTGTAAGTTAAGAATTTTTTCCCTTTTTAATCTAAAAATTTTACTATTGACTTAATAATTTATGTAGTGTTCCTGAGGGAGAAACAATAAAGTTTCGAAAGCTTGAACAGAAAAAAGAGTGTTTCTTTTTTGTAAGACTGATAAACCCGATTAACTTTCCTTCTTCTTATGTACAGGGTGTTCCACCTAAGAGGGATTCTTCTGTAGCTCTGTAACTGTAAAATTTATACAAAAAATGGTTTTAATAAAAGTTGTCTGGGATCATTTGGGTCATGTAAAGAAAATATTTTTGGCTTTACAGGATGTTCCATTTCGCGTGGACACTACATAACTTTGTTATTTTAAATGGAACACCTTTTATATTATTGCGTTTTTGAATTCCTTAATATTAGGAGTTTATTAAATGTGCATGGTTTTTAAAACTTACTGTTTTCGAGGCAATCAGTTGTTTTTGAAAAAATCACAATTTTAGTTCTCTAAATGAGGCTAGATAGCGTCTAAACCGTAAGTTACAAACGCGCAGTTATCACAGTTCGTTTTGGCATAAATTACTTTATCTTGTCATCTATGAGCAAAACGCGTATGTTATTCAGACTCGGAAATACTGAGATCTACATTTGATAATCTTACGAGTTGAAAATCTTTTTTTTAATGGAATGACCCATATTAATTGTCTAGGGTGAATGCAAAATTGAATGCCTTTTCGTCTGATATAAGGTTGTCCCTACTTATCTTTAACAGTTTTCCAGAAAAATCAGATTCTTTTTTAAAGTCCGAAAAAACATGTAACAGCGTCAAGAAGGCCTTGCACTTTTCTCTCACATTTTATCAGGCCTGGGACTGACAGTGTCATTATTTACTGGCATGTTTAAAAAATGATTTGACAAACAAAAGTAAACCACTAACAACAACTAAAACAAAAAGCAAAACGAAAAAAACTGAAACTTTTAACACAACAAGGAGAAGAATACTTACCCGCTGATTACATCAATTACTCGAAGTGTCCTCCATTTTGTCTGGCGTAATTTTTTGAAATGCTACTCTAATGCGCTGCCATATATCTTCCGCGGTAGTTGGTGGTGTAACGTAAACTTTGTTTTTTATAAATCCCCATAAAACGAAGTCGCAACTTGTCATTACCCGTGAAGATCAACTCACCTGTGCCCCGCACCCAAACCATTTGTCGGGAAAAGTTTCGTGTAAAAACTGACGAACCGCAGCGGTATTGTGAGGGGGAGTACCATCATGTTGCATTCACATTCTTCGAAGTGTAGCTAAAGGAATGTCGGCTAACAAATCTTCTAGAGTGTTTGTTAAAAAGTTTAAATAATCTGTTCCAGTTAGATGCTGGTCAAAAAAGATTGCTCCAATAATATGGGTTCCCAAAATTGCTCCCCACACGTCCATCGCCATCGTTGGTTAGGAGTTGTTCGGAATTCGTGAGGATTTACTGTGTCATAATAATGGCAATTATGACTGTTAACAAAACCATTTTTATGAAAAGTAGCCTCATCGGAGAACATAACCCGTTTAAAAAAACATCATCTTGATTTAACAACTTAAGTGCCCACTGACAAAACTCCAAAAAAGTTTTTCAACTTGTAAAATTATTAAATGTAGGTCTCAGTAATTCCGAGTCTGAATAATGTACACGTTTTGCTCGCAGATAACAAGATAGAGTAATTTATGCGAAAACGAACTGTGAAAACTGTGAAACTCTAACTCTTACGGTTTAGACGCTATCTAGCCTGAATTTAGATGAACTGATATCGTGATTTTTTTTCAAAAACAACTGATTACCTCGAAAACGGTAAGTACATTTAATAACCTCTACCTAATATTAACCAAGGAATTCAAAAACGCAATAATATGTATAAAAGGGGTTCCATTTAAAATAACAAAGTTATATAGCGCCCACGCGAAATTGAACATCCTGTAAAGCCAAAAATATTTCCTTTATATGACCCAAATAATTCCAGACAACTTTTATTAAGGACTGTTCGAGTTTTAATGCAATTTTTTAGACGCCCTGTATATAGAAACCTATTTGAAATTTTGTATTTTTTTGCTATAGAAAGGTTTAAAAAGATGAGTCCATATATAAAATTAAATTGCGGCATTAAATAAAAAAAAAATCTTAGGTTACCTCGTCTGAGATTGAACCCCGACCTAACGAATACAACGGGCCGTTTTTACCAATGCGCTATCGACCGCTTCGCCAACGATCCGTCTGTATTGATATTTTAATTGTCATTCACAGCTGAAGTAATTAAAAATTTTTGTAATGTTAAATTTGCATTTTTCTAACTCAAAGTCGTCTCACAAAAGATCCTCAATGGGATAAAACAGATAAATAACATTCCATGACTCGGAAGAGTAGTTTAGCCCCAATTTATTTCTATAATTTTTCGCAACTTTTGATGTTTGGGGAGTAAGTAATACTAATGCAATGCAATGCATAGTAGGTAACCAACGAAGCAAATGTACTAATACAAAGGGTTTAGGTACTATGGATTAGTTTAAAATTATGCAATTTTAGAGGGCAAGTACTTACGTTAATTCGGGGGACAGGTATCCTAATCATAGGCATGTCAAACGGTAGAGCTGCGAAAATGTAAATAACAACCTGACCTAATAATAAGAAATACCTGTATATGTCGTGGCGTAGCAATGTATTAAGGTTAAAAAAGGCCTAGTAAGGTAAAATAACGGTCCGCCGCGACCCTACAGACGCCTTTTGCGTTTGGCGTGAAATTATTTTGACATAATTAATCTGACGTTTCTAACGACGTTCGAATTTTCTCCGGGTGGGCGTGTCTTAAAGCTTCAATCTTACGGCTCGCGAAATGGCCGTCTGTCGTCGAGCAGAACCCAAACAGAAGGCAAAATTAGGTATAAAAACGCGAAAAGAACGTTACAAAAATGCCCCCGAACGACTAAGGAGGAACGACTGAGTATCTGTGCCAAGTCGCAAGCCGTTTCGACGCGGGCGGAGAAGGAATTTTGTGGATTAAAATTCACATTATTCGGCCTTCCTAGACAGTGCATTTTAACGTATTTACGGCCGTATTTCGAATCCCGCGTTTGATTTCGCGGAAAATTGTACATAAAAAGTTGAAAGAAGGCACCCGGTCGATAAATATGAGTATTTTCGGCACGGTTTTAAATGAAATATCGTAGAAAATGGGGGAAATAAAAAATAAATAAGCCGTATCGCGCGCGATTCGAGGCGATCGGCGACCGTCAGATTTCAGCGGGAGGGCGTGTCGGACTATTGCTCTTCACACAAAAATTGGGCCACGCCCCTCGCAAAGCCCGAGGAAAACTCAAAATTCACCTCGAAGACGGCAAAAAATCGCCATCAAACTACGACGTTCGGACGGAGGAAGGCAGGCGGGGGGCTTCGCTATTAGGATTTGAAAGCTGCATTTAAACGTAAAGAATGAGGCCTGTTCGATTTTAGTTCGTGCCAGACAGCAATGAGGGCGCTAGAAAATGTTTACCATACCGATCTAATATAGTACTGTATCTATGGTTTGCCCTCTCTAACCGGCTAACCTCATATCTTTTATATGTGACTAAATTAACTTCTTGTATTTGTATTTTCATTTTGTGTTATATATATAGTCGTCAGTAATTTTAATTCATATTAGCAGGAAAATTGACCTATTTTCGAGTGGTTGATTTATAAAAGTACCTATATTTTGAAATAATATGGAAATTTGTAGTTGATGTCCGATTATTATATTAGTAAAAGCTGATAGAATCAAAAGGTATGTATACAATACAAATTTTGTCTCATAATAGAATTACAGAAAAATGTTTCTTTTAGATACTATTCTTTAAACAATGCTGGAAGTTGAATATCGCAGGGAGTATTGCTGAATAAGTAAACCATTAATTGTGAAGTTAAACAGCAAAATATTTTTTTTTGTAAATAAAAATACTGTGGCTCTCGAGTGTTGGAGAAATAAGAAATCGCCCAAATATAATGTATTGTAAATCCATCGTAAATGGCAATGGGTTAAAATTTCAATGTTATGAAGTTAAATTGAAGATATAAGTGTTTTAATCCAGTTGACATGTGATAACAGAAGGTTTTNCTCTCGAGTGTTGGAGAAATAAGAAATCCCCCAAATATAATGTATTGTAAATCCATCGTAAATGGCAATGGGTTAAAATTTCAATGTTATGAAGTTAAATTGAAGATATAAGTGTTTTAATCCAGTTGACATGTGATAACAGAAGGTTTTTTGTTTAAAATTAATGTTATTAGGGAGTACACAAGTGGCGGTATAGTAGATACCTAATGCAGTATTTATTCAGATGTATGTATTATTGATATTAAATATAAATGATAAAAAATAATGTGTTTTATTTGTAATGATTGATTGTGAAAGAAAATTGTCTTTTTCTGTGACAACAGTGAATATTTAAAAAGACATACTTACCGTATATTTATATACAACTCTTTGAATTGATTAAAACCTGAGTTTTTCAAATAATGATGAAAAAAACATATTGAACTACCTTCCAAAATTTGTCAACTAAAAAATTGTATTTATTATATGTAAAATTGAACATACGTAGGTATCTGTATATTTTATGCATAATGTCACATTTTATAGTATATGTAACGTATAGTTAAAGACCAACAAAGATGTTTTATTTAAATCCTTTATTCACTGGTGGTTTCCAGGGGTCGTCGTTAAAACAGCAAGAGTGTAGGAATGTAGTGGTGGATTCTTATAAACCAACTAAACAAAACTTCCACACTGTGCACTATATTTACATTCATCTACAGCCTAGTTTCAACTGGAAAACTAAAATTTATGTTAGATTCTACCAACAGCCGGGTAAAAAAATACATATACTATACCTGTCGAAAGGGTTTTTGCAAAACGCCCCCAGGCCAAATATTTGTCTTCTGAGTAAACTTGGAACTGGCTTTTCTCAATTTACAGGTTTATTTTACTTGACAGTTTAGGAATCTTGCAGATTTGTACTGGAAGAGGTTATTATTATTTTTAATGAATGGGTAAAGGTTATGTTAAAGCTTACAGTGTTATTTACCTGTCCATATGTTAAGTTAGAAGAATGTATTTCACTGACAATCCAGATCACAAAGCATACGTGGGGCCCCGACCTATAACATAAGCCCATGGGACCGGTGTTGAACGTAATTTTTTTCTTGGGAAAAAAACTATACCAAATCTTCACAAAACCAAAGAATACGATGTAAAACGGCCTCCGCTAGCGTGATTTACACAAATGGGTGCACATAAAGTTGAAAATTTCCGATTTTCGTACGATCAAACGGTGGCCGCCATCTTGTGATATCAAAGTGACGTTAGTCACGGCGCTGTCATCGGCTGTCATAAACTCGCAAAATTTTTTGTCGAAGGGTTTAATACCATCGCTTACGACCCTCTGGGGCTACTGTGAGGGCCGAATATAATTTTTCGCGGAAAGAGAAAGGTATCGTGACGTCAGTCGTGAAGAATCCGGTCGTGGAAACACCACGAACGTCACGTAAGAGCCGCGGAAAGTACGTTCTCTTTTCACCTGACCCAAGAGACGCCCATGGTTGAATGCACAAATTTTATATCGCTAATGCCGGTCTTAAATTTTGTTACGTTCGACCTAAAAAAAGTTGATGGAGATATAGAAGAGAGAGACCGTCGCGACGCGTCGCCGGAAAGGCGTCTCGGGGGGCCAACGCGGGCTTCCTCAGTCCTCGGGCGCGGTACGTACGCCGAGAGAAAGGCCAGGGCTTCGTCCTCGCGCAGAAAGCGAAGGCCGATCGAGCGAGGGAAAAAAATTACGCCGTCGCGAAAACGACGTTCTCGCCGAAATAATCCGGGCTTTATAAAATAATCGGGGTCTGGCGAGAGAGACGCGAGATGCGGACCCCTTTTGAAAAGCCAATTTCGGCGTTAAAAAGTAAAAAATACGCCGAAAAAAGTCCTCGGTCGGAGAAATCGACCCCGAAACGCTTCCGATGGAGGGCGTTTCCGAGTATCTGCGTCTCACTTCCCCGCTAAAAGCCGCGGTCGGTCGCGCGGACCCCCCGAAAGACCGAAAATTCGCTGGGAAGAGGGCAAAAAATCGCCGTAGAAATACGACGTTCGTACGAAGAAAGAAAGGCGGGAGGCTTCGCCTCCCGCGCTTCGCCGCCGCGCGGCTCGCTTGCGGAGCCTTAGTTAGTGCAAAATGGTCCTTTTTTGGGGGCGGGCGTGCGAGCGAGAGTAACCCCCACGCTTTAATATATATGATTCTGGTGTGATAGTCGGTTAAAAAAAGGATAAAAGAAATAGCAGCGATTTCTTTCTTGACATCTCGTTCCTGATCAGGAACTTTTTCAAAAGGCTTTTATTTTAAAATTGTTATAGTTAATTAAATAAAACCTAAACAACAACCATTTTCCGTAAAATTTTTTTAAAAAACTATGCATCAGTCATTTGACAAATTTTCACAATATAATATTATTAAGTTTTTTCATTTTAAATTTGAAAAAGGCTTGCATTTTTAGATGTTGTAAGCGTGTCAGGAAATATGTTTAATGGAAAATGTGGTGCGTGGATACGTTGAAAATGAAGTGAGTGATATCGCACTACAAAATTTCTAATAATTCTTTTTAAGGGACATCCCTTATATGTTGGGCTATGGAAAACTACATTTTTCTACATTATACACAGACCACGAAAATATACAGATTGTACCGCTAAAAAAGTATATTTCTGTATTTCAGCAACGCAATCAATTATTTTTCTATAACAGATATGTTATAAAAAATTAAACTTTTATTAAATAGAACGTATAATAGAATGGGCGATATTTGCGAGACCGGTTTTAAAAGAGAAATAATTTTTAGTATGTATTTACCAGCAAGATGTAATTATTTTTTATTACTAACAACACAATTTATGTTCGCTTTATCAACATCTATAATTGTTTGATTAGTTTAATTTTAATTCAGTCTATAAAGAATATTGTACCCACGATACAGCAAAAGTTAAAAAAATATTGCTCTTATTCAGCAATAACACGCATATTGCAGAAAGAAAGTATTACAAAGAGAATATAAAGAAACAATCTGTAATCTGAAAAAAATGAGGCTTCTGGGACTTTTGTGTTTCCTTATTATAACTTTTACTCTTGTGGACATAATTTCCATAGTTCAATGTACAGAATTTACAGGCAAAAGACATCGGGATGGTAAGATGTTATGATCGTAAAATTTCAAATTCATAAGATATATTTGATATATTCAATCGTTAGGACACTTTTTTCAGAACGAGATTTGATGAACACATAAACCCTGCTGTCACAGTTTTGCTCTGACTAGTAGGCCTTTTTTCGGGAAAAAAATACTATTAGAAGTTTCTCTGCGGAATATTGTTCGGAAACCTGTTATAAACAAAATATCAAAAAATCAACTCGAGACTAGTTGGGAAACTTCGTTCAACCAATGGTCAAAATTATGGAAAAGTGGTCTTTCGACTGGCGTAAAAAAACTGTTATTCATAGAGAAAAAAAGGTTTATACAGAAAAGGTAGGTATTAAATAAATCTGTAAAATAAGACAAGTCCGATTAAATTCCGATAATTTGTTTATGCGCAAGAGCTCAAAAATGGTCGAAATTGTCCGCTTTTTTCAATTGCTAATAATTAATGCAATTTTCATCGCAGACACTTGTAATTCAGGATTTTTGAAGCTTTTTGCACCCTTAATAAGTGGTAAAAATTTCAGCCCAAAAACTTCATTAGCTTGGCGTTGGCGGAATTTGTTATCTAAGAAGATGCTATTTTCAATTCATTTTTCCCAAGCTCACAGGCGTTGTAGGGTTTCGATCATTAGTTGTTTTTGTACCTAAATAGTTGTATTGACATATGCATTTACTGATAATTTAATTTTTCAAATTTAATTTGTTTAAAAATGACTGAAAAAATGTTAATATTTATTACATCGTTAAGCGCGCATGCTAAGCCTCGCCTTCCCCACTCGTTCGCTAGACCAAGTAATAGAACGCATCGCCGCTATCTTCTTTTTCGAAATTAAATAGTTGAATTCACCTTAATGTTAATGTAGGACATGAAAATATAGCTCTTAATGTATACTCTCTCCAAATTTCGGCTCTTAATATTAATAATTAAGGTCACTGCGATTAAATAAATAAAAAAAATTATCTCAGCTTCTAATCAACTTACAACAACGATTTTTTTTTAAATTCGAAGAAAACTAAAGTAAAGAGGTTACTATTTTATTTTATAATAATTACCTATCTTAACAATTTAATAAATATTAACATTTTTTCAGTCAATTTTAAACAAATTAAATTTGAAAAACTAAATTCTCAGTAAATGCCTATGTCAATACAACTATTTAGGTACAAAAACAACTAATGATCAAAACCCTACAACGCCTGTGAGCTTGGGAAAAATGAATTGAAAATAGCATCTTCTTAGATAACAAATTCCGCCAACGCCAAACCAATGAAGCTTTCGAGCTGAAATTTTTACCACTTATTAAGGGTGTAAAAAGCCTCAAAAATCCTGAATTACAAGTGTCTGCGATGAAAATTGCATTAATTATTAGCAATTGAAAAAAACGGCAATTTTCGACCATTTTTGAGCTCTTGTGCATAAACAAATTATCGGAATTTAATCGGACTTTTCTCATTTTATAGGCTTATTTAATACCTACCTTTTTTGTATAAACTTTTTTTCGCTATGAATAATAGCTTTTTTACGTGAGTCAAAAAACCACTTTTCCATAACTTTGGCCACTGTTAAAACAAAGTTTCCCAACTAGCCTCGAGTTGATTTTTTGATATTTTATTTATAACAGGTTTCCGAACAATATTCCGCAGAGAAACTTCTAATAGTATTTTTTTCCCGAAACAGGCTCTTTCATGTCTATAATGACTGGGCTATAGTGACAATTTAAAGTTTCGGCTTGTCAACCAGACAAATGATTTATGTATGATTTGCTCGTTGAACCACATACCAAAACTATTTGTTTTTTAATAATTACATTTACACACGATACCTTTCATATTCTCTATAAGAAAAGAACCCGCCGGAACCTTTAGAATGGTTATAATGAGTACCGCTTTTAAAATATGTGAGGAACTGCTTGATTAGCGAAGTCTTTTTTGTTTTAGGGAAGGAAAAGAGAAAAATTGGTTAATGAAGATAACCAACCTGACAAATTTATGAATGTATTAATTTCAAATAAATCGAATTAATAGCATACTGCTATTTAAATTAGACATTAGTCATAAATTAGATATAAAATGAAATTAATGGCTAAAAATAGACAACATTCCGATGATTTTGGTATTGAAACTTTGTACTACATCTGAAATTACTTAACGCCCTGTAGAAGTAGTTTGTTAACTCTCATCAAATAACAAACTTCAATACATTTTAAAAACGGGTAACAAACGTTTAATTACAATAGCAAAATTGCTACATTCTAAAATGGAAAATATCTACGACCCCACTCAATTTATTTAATTAAAATTGCCTTTGTTATTAAATATGTATTAGGCGTTTCCTTTAGAAATCATGCCGCTTCATATAAGTTGTCGACATAGAAAACTGCCTTTTTCGCCTATCAGGAACCCCATAACCCCTTAACTACATAACCTGGAACGTGTGAGAGTATAACAACGAGCGTTCAAATAAAAACGTGGTCAAGTTGGTTCTGAAAATTTGGAAGTAGGGCGTAGCGTATAGCAAATGAACTTAAACGTCATCTGTCAAAGCGCTATATCGCCGCTATCAATTTGAATATTTTCGTTTTAAAAAGCGTTTAAAATGGTGTTTTCTCAAGAACAAAAAGTGTTTATCATAGAGTCCTACTTTAGAAATGGACGCAAGATTGATGGAATATGGAAGTATTCTATTGAGGAATGTTTCATAGAATTTCAAAATCAATTTCCCGGCGTTGTTGAGTACAAAATTTTTCAAAGTGCAGTTCAGCGTTGTGTTAATGTTTTTCGTGAAACGGGCAGTGTAACAAGAAAAGAAGGAAGCGGCCGACCTAAAAAGCGGACTGAAGAATTAAAAGAAAATGTCCAACAAATAATGGAAAATGCGCCAAGAACTTCTGTACGTGTTTTATCACAAATGGTGGGAGTATCAGTCGGTACCTGCCACACAGTGTTAAAAAAAGATTTGCGTTTGAGCTCCTTTAATTGTTTGTTATTGTTATCACGATTATTCTTTAAAATAAAGTTATATAGTCATTAACGTTACTACTAAGTACTAGTTACTATACTAAGATCAATTTAATCGGTTATAGAATTAAAATGTAATGTCCTCTCGTTCGATGGTAAATTGTTAAAAAGGGGTTATAGCTATTTTTTACAATTTACCATCGAACGAGGGGACACCAATAAGAGTGTACCCTTTTTTGACACAAGACTCATTAGGAGAGAGGATAACTCTCTCATAACATCGTGGTATAGGAAACCTGGATCATCAGGCATATTTTTACATTATGAGTCTTTCCACACACAACAATAAAAAATCAATTTGATTCTGGGCATGAGAACTAGAGTAATAGCTACAAGTCATCATTCACTTAAAAACATTAATTTACAACATTTGTACAATTTATTTATTAAATGTGGTTATCCACCTCCTCTTCTTAAAAGTCTTTTGTTCTCGAGATCACAGTTACAGGGTGTTCAAGACTTTCGTAACAATAATTCAAGAATACAAAATTTTCAGTATTTTTCAGTACCACATTTGGGTACTGTTTCTTCCAAATTAAAAAAATGTTTGTCTGGACAAGGTAGTGTCAAGTTGGCCTTTAAAAATCATTTAACGGTTAATAATCTTTTCACTAAATTAAAAGATAAAGATTCGCTATTGCAGCGGTCCAGTGTAGTTTATTGCATCCCATGTATGGATTGTGATTTGAAATATATAGGTCAAACAAAACAAAAACTAAAAGATAGAGTTACGGCACATAAAAGTGACATACGACTGAATAAACACAGTTGCATGTTGGCAAATCATTGTTTATCTTCAGGTCACAGTATGAATTATGACGAAATTTTAGTATTAGATTCAGAAAACANCACCGATCCTTGCACAGTATGTGATGGATGATCTTGTGAACGAATGTTTGACAAAAATCAATTTTGAAATACCTTTTTTAAAAAAATACGTTGATGACATTGTGGTATGTGCTCCCTCAGATAGGGTAGTACAGTTACTTGAAGTTTTCAATAGCTATAACCCTTTTTTACAATTTACCATCGAACGAGAGGACACCAATAAGAGTGTACCCTTTTTAGACACAAGACTCATTAGGAGAGAGGACAACTCGCTCATAACATCTTGGTATAGGAAACCTGGATCATCAGGCAGATTTTTACATTATGAGTCTTTCCACACACAACAACAAAAAATCAATTTGATTTTGGGTATGAGAACTAGAGTAATAGCTACAAGTCATCATTCACTTAAAAACATTAATTTACAACATTTGTACAATTTATTTATTAAATGTGGTTATCCACCTTCTCTTCTTAAAAGTCTTTTGTTCTCGAGATCACAGTTACAGGGTGTTCAAGACTTTCGGAATAATAACTCAGTAATACAAATTTTTCACTATTTTTCAGTACCACATTTAGGTGCTGTTTCTTCCAAATTAAAAAAATGTTTGTCTGGACAAGGTGGTGTCAAGATGGCTTTTAAAAATCATTTAACGGTAAATAATCTGTTCACTAAATTAAAAGATAAAGATCTGTTATTGCAGCGCTTCAGTGTAGTTTATTGCATCCCATGTATGGATTGTCATTTGAAATATATAGGTCAAACAAAACAAAAACTAAAAGATAGAGTTACAGCACATAAAAGTGACATACGACTGAATAAACACAGTTGCATGTTAGCAAATCATTGTTTATCTTCAGGTCACAGTATGAATTATGACGAAATTTTAGTATTAGATTCAGAAACAACCATAAAAAAAGAAAATTTTTAGAGATGTGTCATATTGCAAGGGAAGGTAATCCAATGAATGCAATGACTGATGTCGATGGTCTCAGCGTAATTTATACTTTTTTATTAAATCAATATTTTAACAGGGACAGTCTTTCAGGCGACATCGTGTATAGTGGCGACCTTTGTTGTTATTTTTGTTCTATAATCTAACTAATTAACAGTTTAAAAATTTTTGGTAGAATTTCCCCGTTCTCCGCATAAGTTAAGGGAACAAAAACTCTAATATTTTTTCACTTTTTTCCTCCTTATCTGATATTCGTACCTAAAAAACAGGCGACTTTGTTCATTTTGTTTGATTTCGGCTCTAGTGTGCCGTAGTTATGAATTTTAAAAATTTTTGATTTGTACAATTTTCCGTTTTTAAACCTGTGATGTTTTTAATTATGTATTTGTAATAACGACCCATGTCCGCGGTAGGTATACCTATTATGTTGGCTAACTTCAATGTAATTCTCGCATAGTAAGTAATTTTTTAATTGACTATTTTATAAGAAAATTTTAACTTGTATCCTATTGTAGTTTTTTCCTGATGAAGAAACAAAATATAGTTTCGAAAGCTTGAAAATTTAAAAGAGTGTAACTTTTTTATCCTTGGCTGCATCCCCGTTTAAGAAAGAAATTTGGTATTTAACTTAGACAGCCGTCTAATTTTTTGGCTTTATATATATAACGTGGAAATCTTCTTGAACCTTCTGCTTAATATTAAAATATATTTATTTTCTTGGGAATTGGGTTCTGGTGTGATAGTCGGTTAAAAAAAGGACTAGAAAGGCTCCACTGGCGCGGAGTTTGACCTTTCTCTCGGGCCTTCGGCCCGAGCACCGCTCCGCGGTGCTTTCCTCGCTGGTTAGTAGATAAACACCCTGTACTTTGATTTTTAAACACCCTGTATATAAAAGTATGATGAGAATGTTTTTCAAAAAAGAGTAGGCCCTGTTCGAGAAAAGAATAAGAAAAGTTTGTTCCAAACTTCCAAAAAGGCATCTAGTTAGTAAATATAAAATTTTTCATCCAAAGACTACGTAGGTAAGGCAGAAATGGTAAAAAAATAAATTAAGANGAAAGGCAAAGGATAGAAACAAGTCAACCAAGCCATTGACCTACTAGGTCCGCAGAGCTAGATTATATATATATATAATTATCAGAAGTTCAAAAATTAGGGTGTAAAAATTACTATTGTTTTGAAAGTTATTTAAAATTTGCTTTTAGAGTTACATATATAGAATTAGTTGATAGCCAGAAAATAACTCGAAAATAGCTTTTTTGTATAAAGTGGAAGCAAACCAAGACGTCTTTTTCTTAAAATGTCATAATCTATCTCTGTAAATAAGAAAAATATTAGCTTGTTAGTTTAAAGTGGTCTAAGATTCCAAGAAACAACCCTCAGATATGACATTGACTACGCACAGCACAAGCTCAAGTGAGTCACGGCTCAAGCTGAGCACGGGTTCGGATAAATTTGCGATTTACTAAGCACAATTGAA
Source organism: Anoplophora glabripennis (assembly GCF_000390285.2). NCBI lineage: Eukaryota > Metazoa > Arthropoda > Insecta > Coleoptera > Cerambycidae > Anoplophora > Anoplophora glabripennis. The sequence continues at coordinate 34,488 of NW_019417393.1, read as the reverse complement.
ATTGGTTTAATTAAACCTCTGCTTAACTGTTTTATGTATGTGTTAGTATTACTGGTTTTTATATATATATATGTATATATATATATACAGAGTGACCCATTTGAAAGCGGGCCACCCACATAACATTTTTATTTATGGAGCGATTTTGACGAAATTTTTTTTGAAATGTAGAGGGGGGAAAAGTGTATTTTGGGGCCAAGCCCCGTCCAGTTCTTTTTTAAACAAAGGCCTACTAGATCACATTCAGAGGCTGAAAAATCCAGAATCCATATTAGCGATTTTTTTAGAAAAAATCTGCGTACGCCACTGGATTCGGCGTCCCCTGAAATGGATCTGTACCAAATTTCATGAAAAAATATTCAACATTAACGATTCTGC
>NW_019417393.1:2235-31620 GCF_000390285.2 Anoplophora glabripennis | reverse complement strand
ATTTTCAGTATTTTTCAGTACCACATTTGGGTACTGTTTCTTCCAAATTAAAAAAATGTTTGTCTGGACAAGGTAGTGTCAAGTTGGCCTTTAAAAATCATTTAACGGTTAATAATCTTTTCACTAAATTAAAAGATAAAGATTCGCTATTGCAGCGGTCCAGTGTAGTTTATTGCATCCCATGTATGGATTGTGATTTGAAATATATAGGTCAAACAAAACAAAAACTAAAAGATAGAGTTACGGCACATAAAAGTGACATACGACTGAATAAACACAGTTGCATGTTGGCAAATCATTGTTTATCTTCAGGTCACAGTATGAATTATGACGAAATTTTAGTATTAGATTCAGAAAACAACCACAAAAAAAGAAAATTTTTAGAGATGTGTCATATTGCAAGGGAAGTTAATCCAATGAATGCAATGACTGATATCGATGGTCTCAGCGTAATTTATACTTTTTTATTAAATCAATATTTTAATAACAGGGACAATCTTTTAGGTGACACCTTGTATAGCGGTATGTAACTTTTGTTTGTTATTTTTGTTCCATAATCTAACTAATTAATTGTTTAAAAATTTTTGGTAGAGTTTCCCCGTTCTCCGCATAAGTATTAAGGGAACAAAAACTTTAATATTTTTTCACTTTTTTCCTCCTTATCTGATATTCGTACCTAAAAGACAGGCGACTTGTTCATTTTGTTTGATTTCGGCTCTAGTCTGCATTAGTAATGAATTTTAAAAATTTTTGATTTGTACAATTTTCTGTTTTTAACCTGTGATGTTTTTAATTATTTGTATTAACGACCTATGTCCGCGGTAGGTGTACCATGTTGGCTAACTTCTATGTAATTCTCGCATAGTAAGTAATTTTTTTAATTGACTAATTTTAAGAAAACTTCAACTTGTATTTTATTGTAGTTTTTTCCTGATGAAGAAACAAAATTATAGTTTCGAAAGCTTGAAAATTTAAAAGAGTAACTTTTTTTATCCTTGGCTGCATCCCCGTCTAAGAAAGAAATTTGGTTTTTAACTTAGACAGCCGTCTAATTTTTGGCTTTATATATATTATGTTATAATTTTGAATATTTTTTATTTTTGCCCAGGCGCCAATAAGATCTGGTCTTATAATGTTGAGATCTAGCTCTCTCTCTCAGGGTGTGCTTTACTTTGTTATTATTTTAATATTTGTATGAAATGAAAATTACTTGTTTCAAACATAAATTAACAAATATACATATGAAATTTATGTCAGCTAACAAAATTTTATAATCTTATATCTACTTTATTCTACTTTATGTTAGAGATGAAAATTTTATAGTCGACTTTTGTTACGTTTAAATGAAATTACGAATTCGTACGATTAATATTTAAGTTTGTTGAAATTTTTAAATTGGCCTATTTAGTATTGCTGTAACTCACATTTGCGCATGGATGTAACGTTGGTCCTATATCCGTCTTCTAGATGTGATGACCTCGGTCTGGGTTGTTGTTGTTTATGGTTGATCTGGATACACAAATTTTATACCACGTACTTATACTTCCAATGGTAGATTGTCGGTGCACATTCTCGTAGCACTTCACTATTATTCGTTGGAAATTTATTCCATACACTTTTGAATAAAACACTACTTAATTCCCATTACATAAACTTCAGTGAACGTTTGTACAGTTGGGAAAATTATGACTGATGGAAATGTTTACACTTTTGACAGTTGTCAAACTATCAGTGACTGACTTGAGATCTGGTAATTACTTAAACAATTATTTATAATTTGACTATCTTTTGTTTTTTTTTTCAGGAAAACTGAACGATGTTAACTGTTCGACGTATTATGGAAGACTGGCTACCTAGAAGCCCTGTAACAATTTTTATAAATGAATAACAAAAGAGTTTGTTGTTATGGAAAAATCAATTTGAGATTATATGCAATTTTTACTATGAAATTGTGCCTTTATGTATGTCTTTTGTATCACGACACTGATATATTTGAATTCTACACATATTTCTGAAAATTTACATACCCAAATCTTTTTATTACGTTCACTTTTGAGGTTATTATAAAATTTTGCTAATTTATCGAAATTTGTGCAAATTACGTTCTTGGACCTAATTCTATGCCACTAGTCTTGTTTCTAAACACTTATCTTACGTTAATTTAACTATTTTACACAGTTTTATGATACACAAATTGATTAATAATGAAAATATTTCAGATACATCGTTCCTTGACATCTAGTACTGTTTTTACACTATTTGGAATGTACATTAGGATGCAAATACAGTCTTGGATAAACAGAAAGTCTTTTTAACACAATACAAGTCATTTTACACATGAGGAGTATCATTTATATAATAAATTTTAAATAATGTCAAGTCATGGGTTTGACATTTCGAAAATCGCTATCAGAGTTATGTACAGAACTTTAATTTTGATTCCACTCATAAATATAGATTAAAGGTATGCTGAATTTTAATTATAGTCTTAGTTAATTACAAGGTTTTTATTTATAAGTGCAACGATAAATTGTTCTCCGATAAATCTATCTGTCAAAATCTTGATTGTTTCCTTAAACCAGTGCTTCTATATGGTGAATATCTTTACAAAATTATACTAGGTGATACATTTTAATTTTCTAGTATGTATTCTTGCATTTATTAAACTATTTAATTGAAAATTTTACATTATTAACTTTATTTTGACATATGGATTTTATCATGTAGCGATTTTGCATTTTTATGTATAAAACTCATTCTATATGCTAAATTATATTTTCATTTTACAAATATTTATTGCAACACATCCCTGTTGTTAGAGTTCTATATTTCGATGTTATAATTTAAAAAATTTTACTACATTGAGTACTTGGTTATCGTTACTGGCCCAGATATCATAACAATATATATATTACAGATTATGGACGATAGAAAGAGATCCGCAAACTTTTCTGTTAAAGAAGAATCCATTTTAATCTCCTTAGTGAAAAAATATAAAGAAATTGTGGAGTCTCAGATTCGAATGCGAACCTTAAAAAAGTGGAGACTTGGAGAAAAATTGAAAATGAATTCAATAGTATTGCTGGAGAGAATTATCGTTCTCATAAGGTCCTAAAGAAGAAATATGATAATATTAAAAAGAGGCAAAAAAGAAGTTTGCTAATGAGAAATTGTACATGCGAGGCACTGGTGGTGGCTCACATCAAGAGATTAAATTTAGTGAGCTTGATGAAAAGATTAATGAACTACTTGGAGCAAGAATTGAAGGAGATGTTTCAGAGTTTGATGGAGATGCAAGTAAGTTTATGCAAACATGAGTTTATATATTAAATTTACAAATATATTATTCAAGCAACACTGGTAGAAGAATCTGATAGAGAGGATAAGACAAGTCAATTCAGTTGTATATCATTTTCAAGAGTACAATACATCCGTTTATGACTTTGTGGTTGAAGAAGTCGCATCAGATTTTTTAAAGGACCATGGTAAAAAGTTTTCCATACTACGATAATGACATGTGGAAGTTATTTTCTTTACAGATTATTACAGCTCAAGTCAACCACAAGTAGATAGAGAAATTTCATCGCAGACAGAGGAAGTAAATACATCTTCTCCAATTGAAAATAATACAGCAGTTTGTATAGGTAAATTACTTTCTCAGTTTTTAATATACACTTACTGTACATATTCATTACTTTTATAGTATCTCAAGCTTCCAAACAGTCAGGAAATTGGTCAAAATATAATCCTGCTATGCTGAAGGCAAAAAAGTCTAAAGCGTTAGATCAAAGATGTAAGAATTTATACTTTAACTTCCAAGTTCATTATTTTTTAACCCATGACCATTTAATTACAGACATAAAAAGTAGGAAGAATATATTCTCTTCTGAAGCTGCAATAAGTAATAGGGTATCACAATGGGCAGAAGCTAAATCTGCTTTGGAAGCAGCAAAAACTCGTTTTCTAGAAGAAGAACAAGGCTTGAAACTAAAATTTATGAAGTAAAAACATGAATTGGAATTGCTAAACATGAAGAGAAAAGCTGATGAAGAAATTGAATTGATGAAAGAATACCATCAAGCAAAAATGGAAATTTTAGAAATACAAAAAATGATGATACAAAAGACTAAAAGTCAGTAGTTGGATAGAGGAGTAAAGAAACATGAAAAAATTAACAATAAATAATTTATTTTAAAAATATTTATTTTATTTCAACATCATGAACAGTAACAAAAAACTTACATTTACAATCAAGATTCATATAGTGTTATTCAATACAGAGGGTGAGTTGGGAATAACGGACCAAACTCCAGGAGAACTCCAGTTATCGCACACAATAAAATTTTGTAATAAACTCATGTTCTTATCTGATTTTCATTTGTTTGGATGTCTGGAGTTTGGTCCATTTCTCCTGACTCACCCTGTATACAATACATTTTTTTTCATAAAAGTCCATCAAAGTAGTTCATCAACTCTAATCTCACTGGATTATTGTCAACTTGCATATGATGTCCAATATTCTCTACAAGCACCCCATTAAAAAAGTTTATAGCATTTTGTTGTTGATCATCAACTGGTGGTAGTTCTTCATGTCTCAAACATGCTATATGCTACAACGATTGCTTCAACTTTTTGTATGTTAACTCGAATCCCCAGTGATAGAATGAGAAATCGTCTTTTCCAAATACCAAAACACCTTTCAACTGGATTTCTGGTTCTGATTTGGGCTTCATTGAACAGATGTTGTGCAGAATTGATGGGATTGGCAAATGGTGTAATTAAAAATGGTCTAACACCATATCCACTATCTCCAACAAGTAAATAATTTCTATACAAACCATTCTCAAAGTCTCGCCGGACCGTACAATTAATCCAGATTGTACTATCATGAACAGTACCAGCCCATTTGCAAACAATATTTTGTATTTTTAAATTTGCATCACAAATGACTTGGATATTTTTAGAAAAGAATCCTTTGCGATTTCTATATATTTCTGGTTCTGGTCCACCTGGGGATTGTATCTTAATGTGCGTACAATCCAATGCTCCAATACATCTCGGAAATCGGCTGATCAAACTGAATTCCTTGCTTGTTGTTCGCATTTGTGCCTCTGTAATTGGCATTGTAATGAAATTTTCATTCAAGCCAGCAATTGCACGACTTACTTTGTGGATAATTGTACAAGTTGTCGCTTTGTTAATTCCCAAAAAGTCACCACATTCTTGGAGGAAGGAACCTGTTGCATAGAAACGCAATGTGACAAGAAGCATTTCTTCTGCTGAAATAGCATAATTCCTGAAACAAATTCAATTTGGTTATTTATAATAATTTTGGAGACTTTTAAAATTTATTTGAATTAGCTTAATATTTTTAAAACAAAATAAATATTGCAATTTCTGTAAGAAAAATGTTCAGAATATTTAATATCTTAAATATATAATATAATATACTTCATTAATTATTATCATCTAATAGTTTTCTTACCTTTCTGTAGGCGACGAGATTAGTTCTCGGATATTTTCCAAAATAAACCGTACGGTATTCTTAGATAAACGAAATCTTGTAAGAAATTCCATATCATTCCATTTTCCAAATTGATTTTCTCGATTTTGAAATTGTCGTGGGGCCCGAGGATGGTCAATTATGTTTATCAACTCAATGATGTCTTCGTCATCAGTTAAAATTCCATTTAATTGATCTATGTCTGATGTTCTTCCTATATTGTTTTACTGTTGTTTACAACACACATTTATAACCTAAAATCTGGATTTGAACCAAGCTTAAACCGTAAAAATTGGAAGCTCAGCTGAAGTAACTTGGTGAGCCGAGCTTAATCTTGAACCTCAATTGTAAAACGCTAATAATGCTAGTTCAGGAGCTCAACGCGGGTTCAGCGTTAAGGTTAGCTTATAGTTCGGGAGACAGCGACAGAAATTTTGCATCAATTCCTACAAAGCTCATTTTTTCTCATTTTGTTGTTTTCATATCGCAAGTAAACGGAACGGCAGTCTACCGCGCCAATGTGGGGGCAAACATTAGTAACAATGTTTGAAACATGTAAATAAATAATACGTAAATGTCTTATACCTACAGGTGTGAAACTTTGTAAAGTGATTAATTATACCTAAAAATACAGTATAATGATAGTCTACCGCGTCGGAAGCGGGGCCATCAAGGGTCTACCACTCACGGAAGGTGTTGAAAAATTAACTTTTTTGACTTATTTCTACAAGGCTAAATTTTTTTCTCAAATACTTTAGTTTATAAGAGAACCAAAGAAAACAGTCTACCGATCATCTAAGGGCGTAAAGCCTTGATAGACGGAATGGAATGCACGATCTCCCGAGGGCAGTCGCTGCGCCAATCCGCTGTAAATCGCTCTGAATAATTATTAATTAGTCATGTCGGTATTAAATTAAAATCTACAAAGTTGTTTTTTTTGTCTATGAGTAGGTAGTTTACGATAATTGTCGTCAAATAAACGTTTTCTACCTTCGATACAAATTGGCTAAAGTTTCGGTAGACGTGGCTAAAATTTTTGCGCGAGGTTGTTTAAAATTCCTAATTTAAATAATTATAATTTTTTGATCTTGCACCATTATTAAAACGTACGATATTAGTAATAACGAACGAGCGTCACACACACACACACACACACACAATATGGGTCGGCGAGCCGCCAGAATGGGAGGAAGTACTCTAAACGTCCCCATTCCATCAGATGATAACAAAGACCTATGTGAAAGCCTCCCCTGAGATTATCGACGAAAGACGAAGAAACGAAATGGCTTGACTTCAGAATCTCTCATTAGACGTCGGGGTCAATATTAACTCCGTTAAGTTTCAGGTGTGGTATACACCTCAACCAAACAGCCAGACCAGGAAGAAGTTTATACTGTCACGGGACGCAAGAAAAATCCAACATTGCGCCCCGTGATTTCCTGCCAGGGGCCTTTTTGAACAGCAGGCTGCGGCGCACTCGACGTCCAGTGCGCGGTCCGACCGCTATTCATTAAATAATCGCCGTGTGACCTTTGACCTCCCCTGAACCGAATTTGGACGCCGTCTCCGACGGCTACGGGTCCGTCAAGGTTGCCGCGACTAACCCTGGCATGACTACCGACTCCCTCTCTTAAGTGCTGATTACCGACGCCGATTACGTTGTTGTAGTCTTCCATGATGGAAGCTGTCATAATATGCCGCACCTTTCTACCTTCGAATTCTTTTAAAAATCTACCTTTGAAACCAACGTACTCGTTGGCCGAATTCTTTTAAAAAATGGGGGATTTACATCGAGGTGTAGTTCCTAGTTGGAGTTGTACCTAGATACAGTTCCTTCGGGGTCGGGCCTATGGCCTCTTTTCTGACTTGGGGTTTGGGGATTGTTCTTTCCTCAGGAGGTCCGATTCTTTTCCTCCCAATATTTTTTTAGCCTGTTTGTTTTATTTTTACTTTCTTACTTTTTTTACTTATGAAACTTTCTTTTTTCCTATCATTCAATTCCCAATTGAATTAATTATTTGAATTCTTTTTACAATTCTTTTTTCTTTAATTCCGGTCCCAGACCGGTTTATCTTTTTTCCAGGAATTTACTTGTGGAATAAATAACAACGCAAATTTAAAACCTTAGATACACCAGGAAGTGTTAAGCCGAACACCTCTTGGAGGAGCTACCGCACGTTGCTGCTAAGTCCTGATTCCGTCAGCGTCTCGCGTGCGAATGAGCTGCTGGGGTAGCGCGACCTGCGCTTTTTTATGTTTTCGGTGCGGTAGAGCTAGGCTCCGCCCACCACACCGAAAAACGCGTCGCCGGTGACAGCCGTTGTCGTATTCTTTGATCTTCGCGTAGTGTTGAATCGACATGGCTCCTCGGTGGAGACATCGGAAGTTCGAATCGAGCCCCACGTTGGGCGTCATGTCGTATTCTTTGATCTTCGCGTAGTGTTGAATCGACATGGGTCCTCGGTGGAGACATCGGAAGTTCGAATCGAGCTCCACGTTGGGCGCCATGTCGAGTTCTTTGATCGTTCGTGCCTAATATTTGAGAATTATGAGGAGAATTGGCAACATGGGCTCGCCGCGAAGACGTCGAAGCAGGACTTCGAGCCCCACGTCGAGCGCCATGTCGTGTAAGATGGTCTGAAGGTTGTGTTTGGTCGGCATGGGTCCTCAATGGAGACATCGGGAGTTCTAATCGAGCTCCACGTTGGAAACCATGTCGTAACCTATGATCTGGGATGTCAGTTCCCTTGACCGGGTTCCGCGGCAAAAACGCACAGAGTTCGCGGGGATCGTCACTATCGACGCCAGGTCGTAGTATATTCTCCGATGGCTGTAGTCGGTGGTGGATATGACCTACAGACGTGGTGTCTAGGACACGAGCTCGCGGGGGAGATCTCGACGAAGAATGTCGAGCCACACGCTGAGCGCCGTGTCGGGTTAGACTTTCTAAATATGGACCACTTAGGCGGTGATCGTATGTTCGGGGGAAATCCTGAGAGTGGACGGGCGACGTACCAGAATTGCTTTGATAAAAAAGGCCGGCTTCGTCACCTACGGCGTAGTCGGCTAAGGGGTTTTCGCTTACCATGGCACCCGAACGCGATGCGCATTGCTCCCGCTGGATATTATTTCGTGAAAAAGCTGAATAAACTGTAACGTCGTCGCCGACGGCTCCACGTTCCGGGACACCCGATATCGGAGATAGGCCGCTATCGGGGCCGGACCGCGAACCGTGGTTGGACTCATGGGATACCCCGGACCCTACCAGTGTGTACGTAGGTTGAACCTCGTCCCGAGTATCTGTGGGTGATCCACTTCGTTGTAACTCATGAGTGCTACTTGGCTCCGTGAGTGCGCCTTGAGGGGTGGTCGAGGTGGTATCATTAACCCGCGTAGCAGCGGACCCAACGCGTACGGCGCTGTGGCTGCGCCGTGCCGCATACTCCCGCGAGCTACCACCTTCGGTCCCTCAGGCTCTTCACGCAGCATCGAGATAACATTGTGGAAGGAGGCCATTTCCTCTTTCAACCCGAATGTCGAGAGATCTTTCGCCGGCAAACAGGTGTGAGGGCAGTCCGTGTAACCGCTGGTCTCTCCGATTGGGGACGAGGCCTCGTCCAGCTCAGTCTTGATCAAAGAATCACGATCTGATTTATTTGTTATACCTTCGAGGGCACCAATCCTCGTAGCACTGAATATCGAAGTCGCGTCGCAAGGGGTTCATCTTCCCCGTACGACAATGTCGGAGCAAGCTATTTTGCTCCGAAAGTCTTGTAGACGTCTGGTAGAAACACTAACTCTACTATTAAAATGTGGGTTTCTCGAGGGAGCCCTAGAAGCAAGGACAATTTCTTTACTAAATTTGGAAGTACGCCGCCACAATAACGTGCCCGTGGGTCACAAAGAAAATGCCTCGTAGGGGTTTGACGAGGAAGGTTACCTCGACGAGTGACCTCCTAGAAGTTTGACGAGGAAAGTTGCCTCGGATATGCAGATCTCGATTGAGTCTGAATGAATATGTCTCGTAGGAGCCTATGTATGTACTTTGTACCGAGGTGCGGGTCTCTCGATGGAGCCTTCACGATCGGAATCAAAGTCTTCGTCGGAGGTTCGCAGCCTCGGACGGTATGCAGGTCTCTGGAGGAGCCTGACGGTATCGCTGTTTCGTCGCAGGGGGCGATCGAACAGGATCTTCGCCTCAGGTTGGGCTACCTCGGGCGGTACGCAGGTCTCTGGAGGAGCCTGGGGTATCGCTGTGTCGATGCGAATGGCTATCGCACAGGATCTTCGTCGGAGGTGGTCAGTCTCGGATGGTATCGCAGGTCTCAAATGGATCCTGGAATTTACCGCTGTTTCGATGCAGGGGACTATCGAACAGGGTCTTCACCTCAGGCTAGGCTACCTCGGGTGGTATATCTCGTGAAGCGAGTAGTGGTTGCTAGGCACTATTAATATCACGTCGAGGAATGGCAGCCTCGACGGAAGCCTCGTGAAGCGAGCCTGTGAGCTTGAGCTCCAAAGTTCTTGAGCTTGATGACAGGGTTTTTTCAATCAAACCGTGGAAGATATGTTAAAAGTATATATTGAATAGAATTAACAAACAATAAAGATTCACAATTAACATATACAAGTTATTTACCATGAATAAGATTTGTTACACAATTGCTCTGTATCGCTTTCCGTCTCATGTACTCCCACTGAAGTACTGTAAACGCCAAAAGTAGACGTTCGATCACTTTTGTGGGATTTCCATACTTTTGGCGGACCGGGCCTTGAATTGTCCGCCAAAATCTCGAACCAAAATCATCCATCGTCCCCATCAACGCCGGGACTCGTTCCCCTCTGGCCTCTACGGATTGTCGATGTCGGCGTCGGGGATTTTGGAGTTTTTTCCCGGTTTGGGAAAAACTCTACCCGCGGTCTCGGCTTAGGCTACCGAGCATCGCATCCAACCGCCAGAGCGGTGGGACCTTCGGAAGACGGTCCTTTCGGCCCAAAGACGGGGAAATTGGAAACATCGGTGAAATTTTCCCCGTCTTCGTAAAATGACTTACGGAGGTCTTATTACTGGATGGATTTTATTGAGCAGTGGACTGATGATGCACGGCATGAAAGTAGTGCCGTGGTTGGAGTGTTCGGCCGAAATCGCGCGGACACTTTCGGCGGCAGCTATGAAGAAGTAAAAACCTATTATGGCTTAGCTGGCCGTTAGTAGTCGCGCTATTCGGCTCGAATTTGGATATGTCAACCACCTAGGGATACTCTAGTGTGGTTGGAGGGTTCGGGCGAGATCGAATGAGCGGAACGGCTGAAAACGCGGAAAACGTGAAATCCGCGTTTCCCCGTATAACGGCGTTTTGGCTGATTCAATTCGGACGAAAATTTAGTGAGATAATGTCAGCGACTTGAAGAGTGCTGCATTAAATTTTGACACCGATCGCTTAATAACTTTTGGAGTTATTGGCGATAGCGTCCTTGACCAATTCAAAAGTGTGGTGAAAATTCTGATGATTGTTTCCAAATATCGCCTCGAAGCGTCCCGGGGTTCGTCTGCAGGTTGCGAGAGTCGCGGCAGTGGACACTGCGCGCCGGGATGGCAGACCCAGGCGAGATCGGTCGCGATGCTGGTGACATTTGAAACATCGGTGGAATTGGTCGCCGAGAGGATCGATGTCTGAAGACTCTCATAGAGGCTTTTTCATTTTGCCCGGCCGACGATTGGAAAAGTAGGTGAATATGATTGTTTCGCCTCCTTTCCAATTCAGCGGTCTCCGGTATATCCGTAGGTACAAGACTACTTCTATGAATATACGGGGTGTTTTGAAATCCTGAAGCTCGCTCGAAAGGTGGAATACGACATCAATTTTCAAGTCAATGTTCACATATCTTTCCAATACCGACCCTATATCTCGTATCATTTCAATCCAAATTCCCTTTGTTATAGTCAAACCTCTCATACATCCTATCTAAGGGAAAGACAAGTTGTTACAAAATTAGATCGCGTCCTCTCACCTAGCCATGCCTAAGCGCAATCATACAATGTTAGCTACATCTCGAGCAGAGTCCAGCGCGATAGCGCGAGAAGCATATAACATGTCCAGACACCCTGAGAGCCACAACCTGATGGTAGGTGAAGCGAATGAGGTACGACGACAGCCGAGTTTTGCCTCGGTAGCTCACTCTCAGTCGAGACTTGACACGAGAAGCATCTCTGAGTTGGTCTTCACATTTGTATTATAGTGTTTGAATTGAATAACCTCTCATTGTCCGCTCCTTTAGTGACTAGTAGTCGCTACCAATTTCTCCACCAGTAGTTAGAAAGTAGTAGTAGTACTGAGTATCAGCGACCCTTCGGGGTACATTAAGGCTGTTTCCCTCAGCTTGTGGCACGGCCTGGTCTGCCATTCCACAAAATAGGGAAAAAAGAATTCGTTAACAAGTTCCCCTTTACTTATTAATTAAGGGGAACCCTACACCTATCGTTCCACAACGCGAGCCGAACCCGACATCCGCAGAAGCAGCCACGGCTGTGCAGAAACGCTTCCTGCACGCATCCAGCGTGTCCTGGGGATTCTTAGGGATACCCCCAACCACGTCACCATCTCCAAACGGGTCCGAAACTACTGCGTTCGTGGACAATACCATTTCTTGAGTTATTATTTCTCTACAAAAATACACAAAACTCGAGATCAAGCGTTCTCAGCTATACGCTGAAAACAAAGCTTCTTACATGCTTCGTACAAGCACTCTACAGAGTCCGTACACGTAGGAGTTCCAAATTATTTTCGCTTGGGTCTGGTTCCGTAGGGGGTTCATCAGGTATTGGCGGCGGATCTTGGGGTGGTTCCTCGTCTCGGTCGAGGTTGGCTCCTGGACGTGGCAGCAGAGGAGTTCGTAGGTCATCTCGGAAGAATACCTGCAGGTTCCCATTCTGGTTTACGAAATATACGTTGACTCCAAGTACTTCGGTAAAAACATTTTTATGATCAAAACCTATTATCCCTGACTCTATCTAATCGTATTCTAAATTTACAAACATTAATTTTGTTTTTCAATCACTTTTATTTTAGCTTCCATTTTGCCCTTTTTCTTCCTTGAACTGGATAAACTGTTGCAAAATTTATTTTTTAAAGCTGAAATATGTGTAGCCTATAAACGTAGAAGTTGATTTAAAGGACACCGCTGATCATAAAAATTTGTTATATTTGCGAAGAGGAATTTTAGGAGGCAAATAAATTAGGGACCACTATCCGCTCCTTGGAAATTTCAGAGATTTTGCTTATAATAAATTTAAATTATAAAAGTTCTTTTGTAATTATAACTTCATTGGTATTCCATAACGACGCACATTTCATAATTAGGGATGTGGCTAAAAAAATCATGTTACATTAATACCTGAAAAATACATTAGTTTTACTGTTTTCGATAATGACACCAAATTAGAATTCAAATTTACAGATTCTTTACGATTCATGCGTTTCTCATTAGACACGCTAGCTTCCAATGTACCCATGACTACAACAGCAGCGATACTTTAAAGACCTTAGAAAATAATTTCCACACTTAGATGAAGAATGATTTAAAAATTGTTGACAAGAAACTACTAAATGCAACTCAACTACCACATATTAAATATTTCCACAATAAAATTAATGATAAAAACATTGAAGTACATGTCACAAGACATACGGTCTAGATCCTGCATATTATTATACTATCCCGGGCTACACTTGGCACTTTATGCTAAAATATACAGGGTGTAGATATTAATGTTTATAGAGCGAACCATCAGAGGTGGTGCAAACCAGTGTTCTTCGAAGCCAATAACAAATGTATGACAGAATATGACCATCTACCTACATTTTATATTCTGATGTGACAACGAGTATTTGCTATTTATCTTATTGTGTTGACTTCAAGTGGACCGATTGCAATATTAACATCACTAGTATTCCTGATCACACTGATGTTTATATTTTCAGGATTCAATCCCGAATCGTTACATGATTTACATAAAGACTTACCTTTCGGCCAAGAACACCGAAATCCATCAAAATTAAAATTATCAAAATTAATAACAAAATTAATTAATAAAAGAAATAATGTTATTCAATACAGGAATTTAAAACACGCATTATAATATGGACTAAAATTAACGCGAATATAGGAATTTAAAGTCTCAGTGGTTGAAGCTCTTCATAGATTTAAATACATCATTAAGATCTCAAGCAATGACGGAATTTGAGAAAAAAACTCTTCAAATATTTTAGCATTTAGTTTGAAAAAAACAGGTGCCCAGGGGTTTTTGGGGTCGCTGATTCCGATGCCGAGGTCGGTTAAGTTCTATTACGGCAGGTTCAAGGTCATTTGTAGGTCAAACTAACAAAAAGTGGTTGAAAAAATCTGAAATAATTCATACATAGGTTTTTTGGATCGCTCAGTCTGTATGCGATGTCGGTTGATTTCTATCACCTCATGTTCAAGGTCGTTTGAAGGTTAAAGTAAGTATAGGAGGTGAAAAAAATAGAAAAATTTTAGGTAGAGACTTGTGTTTTTTTCTCAAACTAAATGTTGACCTGTATAATCAATGCAGTTTTTAGGAAAAGCGAATAGTAAAACTAAATACATACATGGGAGGGGCGGTATGCAACTAAAAATCTGACTTCTAGTCCTAAGCAACCTAAGAAGTTTATCTTAGTATCGTACTCATTACACATGTCCTTTATTATTTAGTAAAGCATATTGATAATTTTAAATGTTTGATATAATTGTTTTTAAAATAGGGCTGAAAGCTATGTAGTATACTATAATTACGTACATTTTCGCAGTTTACAGAGGCCGGTTGTGAATGCTATTTTCAGTTTGAGTTTAGTAAAACAGTTATTTTCTGCGTTTTTAAATCATGACATGGCGCCACAAAAAAAGGGGTTAGAGTGGATCAGATTAATTTGGTAATTTGACCCGCCGAATTCGAACCTAAAATCGGAATTTCCAGATCAGTTCAGGTTTTGGCCCTAACAGCAAGACATTCCATTAAAAAGCAGTTTCCGAGATTTCAACACTGACTTGAGTAGTTAATGATTTAAATTTTTAACTTCATAACCCCATAACCCTATAACATGAATTTCATGCATCAAGGATTCAAAACTGCATGACTGTGTTGGTAGCCTTCTTTAACTCCATAACCCCATAATCTCGGATGTGCACGGATGATATGTGAAAACATGGATCTAGTTTATCAGGAGTCCGAAACTACATGACTGGGTTTAGGGGCTTTCATAACCCATAGGTGGTCGATTTTGGAAACGGACGTGAAACTTCGTCATCGGTTGACCTGAGAAAAAATGGAAGTAATTTTGACAACTACTGTCAAGTTGTTTTTTTACTGTTATAAAATATTAATGTTTAAGTGTTCTTTTAGTAAAGAGTACATACGAACCGGGTGTCTTTATTTTAACGTTTAACGTATAATAAATAACATTTTGGTGCCGAAACCCGGGACTCCAGCTGTGGAACTTTAAAATAAAAAAAATAAGTGTTTAACGAATAACGTAACGTAACGGACTAAAATGGAACTATGAGAACGGCATGTACACGGTTAACGAAACTAATTAATGTGGCTAATGAATTAGTAAAATTGGAAGTGTTTGACTGTAAAGAAGCTGCTGTGCTTGTTGTTAGAATAAAATCGGTTCGAGACAGTTTGAATATCGCTAACGAGAAAGTGACTGCATTTATTGAAAATGAGCAAATCGAGGCCGAGTATGAAAAAATAATGGAGTACGAAGATAACGTAGTGACAGCAATAGCCAGGATGGAGCCGCGAATCGCGGAATGCAAAACGAGTGTGCAAGCAGCCGTAGAAGACGAACCGGAGCTAGGACCTTCAGCGTTGAGGTTTACGGCGCTTGACAACAAAGATAGTATGTTCAAAATGTAAAAATAAATATGCTACTTCTATGTGTGACCCGAACTATATAAAAGCAAAGAGTAGCACTAACAATGTACAAGGTAACCTTAACGAACATACAGCATCTATGTGTACCAATTTGTTTATTAATGAAAAAGTGAGCAATATTTACCTTCAGACTGCTTGTGCACATATCGTGTTGGGAAGCTGTGAGAATAAAAGTGATACGGTTAGTTTTAGACGGAGGTAGTCAGCTGACTTTTAAAAAAGAGTGCGTGTCGAGGAAACTGAACTTACCGTCGATAGGAACTCACAAAATCGCGGTTATGACATTCTGAAAGAGTGAAATGGCACCGCCGCGGTTGTGCAAACGAGTGTCCTTGACGTTGCAAGGGCTTTATGGCAATAGTGAACCCATCAAAATGAGCGCTGTGGAAGTACCGGAAATTTGTTTTGACTCCCTGGTAGCTCCTTCTACGTCGGATCCCCTTCTGCAAAACTTCAGCAGACATCATCAGTTGGCAGATGCGTGTTCAAGCGATCCGAATGTTTTACCAGGCATATCCATATTAGTAGGAGCTGACGCGTATTGGAAGATTGTAATTGGAGAACAGAAAAGGCTCTCAGCGTCATTAACGGCTACGAAATTTGGCTTCATGGTGGTAGTAACGAGTATACATTTGCAGCAAATATGGTCAATATACTTCACGTACAGGTTGAATCATATAATAGTGACTTTGACATAAAGAAATTCTGGGAGTTGGAGAATTATATTGGTGCTTTGAACCGAGTCAAATCCTTAACAAAGAAATCCGAAATGAGACATTGCTGGAATATGACCGAGTGATAGGAGAATATTTGAAAAGTGACTGTTCAGAGCTAGCACCCTTATTAACTAAAGAAAGCAAAAAGAGTAACGTTTGGGGTTACATACAGTCCCTTCCTACTAGCGGCAACTTTGAGAAAGCATTTAACGACACAAACTGTAGAATTCCAACAAGTGAGTGACATTCTCTTGGAATCATTTTACGTCGTTGATTTAATCGTAGCTGCTGACGATATAGATTCTGCTTATCTTTATGAGCAAGGAAAGCTAATTATGTCTAAAGCTAATATGAACCTACGGAAATGGTCTAACTAACGATATCAAGTTAAGAGAAAGAATCAAAGATGAACTAACGGCTAATAAGATGACACAAAAGGTACTTGGACTCCTATGGTACGTGGATCTGGATGAAATAGGAATAGATATATCCTCTATATAGAAACGTATTCAAGATGGCGGACAAGGACCTGCTACGAAACGCAATATGCTGAAGATAGTGTCCAAAGTATATGACTCACTGGGTTTTGCATCACCATATGTCATAAGAGCAAAAATTCTACTACAGAAAGTTTGGAAATTAAACTGCGACTGGGATGATGTGCTACCGGAAAATCTGGCTAGTGAATGGAATGAATGAGTTCATTAAATACAGGAACTATGGAATCTGACAATACCGAGATGTGTATGTCAGAAAGCGAAATAACGAAGTAATGTGCACCATTTTAGTAGCAAAAGGCTCCGATAAATAAAAGTGGTTAAAAAAAAAAATTAACATTGCCCAGACTAGAGTTAACAGCAACTCTTTGTGCAGCTAGATTGCAGAACTTCATCTTAAAAAGTTTGAATATTGACGTGAAATCTTGGACAGACTCCAAAATTACGTTGCACTGGATAAATGGAAGAACCAGCAAATGGAAACCTTACATTTGTCATGTAACCGAAATTCAAAAATTGACTGTTGGCGAGTGGAGACACTGCCCTGGGTCTGAAAATCCAGCAGACTTATTGACAAGAGGACTTAAAGTAAGGGTTCTTACCGAATTAAAGTTTTGGCAATACGGACCTACCTGGTTAGTAAAAGATAGAACCGAATGGCCCCTCAACGATAGTGACGTGTCATCAGAGCAAGTATCAGTCTTTGCAGTGCAGACAAATATTAAGGAGGATCAAGAAACAATATTTCCAATATAGCATTGCAGTGATTTTGGGAAAATATTGATAATAACTTCTTACGTATTAAGATTCATAAAACGTTTAAGAAAATCCGAAGAATTATTCATTAATAAAGATGTAAAAGTAAAAGGATTACAAGAAAGTGAAGAATATTGAATCAAAGTTACGCAAAAACAGAAATTTAAGGAAGAGTTAACTTCTCTAAAGGTAGATGGGAAAGTAAACGCACATTCTAAGATTTTAACGTTGAGTCCATTTTTAGATGGGCTTGAGATTTTACGTCTAGGTGGACCTCTTCAAGAATCACTACTATCTTACGAAACTAAACATCCCATTATCCTACCGAAGGTGTCTATTGTGACTGATAGATTAATTTGGGTTTCCCATATAGTAACCAAGCATGGAGGAGTTAATTCCACCTTGACGCACTTGCGAGAAAAGTATTGGATAATACAGGCTAGACAGCGTATGAAAACAGTGCTGTATCCATGCTTAAAGTGCAGAAAACTGAGAAGTAAATGAACATTTTGCTCCGATACCAAGAAGTAGATTCAACACCGTATCACCATTTAACGTAATAGGCATAGATTTCGCCGGACCTTTGTTTGTAAAGTCAGAAACTGGAAATACCAAGGTTTACATAATGCTACTCACTTGCGCGGTGGTGCGAGCTATACATTTAGAACTTGTTCTAAATCTAAGGAAGTTTATCGGGTACGGAGGTACATCTAAAGTCTAATGAGAGTTTCTGTAGATTCGCTAGTGACTAAAGTAGTAAGCCTTTAGATTTGTCAACGTTGCACTTGGCTAGCTCGCTCATCTCGGCGTTCGCTCGTTCGCGTTCGATTATTCTGTTTGCTTGGACACCTGCAAATTTCAAATAATACGCTACGTCGAGACCGCGGCGTTGCCGCTATCACGCATATGGAGGATAAGTTAGACGACAGCAGTTTGAAGGAGAATTATTATAAATTATGTATCTTACAAGTACCTAATCGATTTCTATGAGCTATCATAGGGTTCCTTAGATATCGGTTACCTATTTATACAAGTTGCTGTAGAAACTGTTCGTCAATTGTTGCGCATTCTAAGTGAAAAGACCAAAAAAATCTTCATTCTCATAAGACTTCGTACTAAATCGTGAAAAATTATTTTATTAATATCTCGTCTCTTAGGTATCCAAACTAGTCATCGTTTTGTTTGAGGATTTTCTTCATATTAATAAGCTTATATTAATTTTTTTATGAATATTTGTTTGTCAATTCCAAATCAGAAAAACCTTAACTACGGAAAGTTGCATTAGGGCGCTGCGTCGATTTATATCTAGGTGTGCCTGAAATAATATATTCAGACAATGCAAAGACGTTCAAGAGAACTGCAATGGAAATCAAAGAACTCTCAAGGATCTTGTGTGAGCACGAATGCAACAGATGGCTGCTCGAAAACGAATTGAATAGAGATTCATAGTAGAACGTGCTGCATGGTGGGGTGGTTTTTGGGAGAGACTTGTCAAAAGTGTAAAAGATGCCCTTAAATTGACCCTGGGTAAAACCTCTGTAAACTACGATGAACTTCAAACTAATCTAGCTGAAATAGAGGCTACAATAAATAAACGACCTCTAACATATGTTCATGATGATCCTTGTGATTTAATGATATTGACTCCAACACATTTTTTGTTATGTTTCCGCAATTATGGGTTTTCAATTGACATTAATAACCCTGATATAAAGCGAGATGATGTCCTTAAACCGTGGAAGCTACGAAACAAACTTGTTAGAAAATTATGGAATAGATAGTCCACCGATTATCTTCAGCAGTTGAGATCTGCTTATACCAATCTTAACGTGAAATCTACATTTTCTAAAATCGGTGACATAGCTCTTTTGCATAACCAAAACATGTCTCGTTTAGTATGGAAGATGGTTAGGATAACCCAGGTATTTCCTGGAAGAGATGGAAAAATACGAGTATGCGAAGTTATGTTGCCAAATAGGACGCTCCTAAGAAGACCGATTCAACTTCTTTATCCTTTGGAAGTCACTGCCGCCGGGGAGGATGTGGAAAAAGCGTGCCCAGACACTGCAAAGGCGATGGCAGTGTAGGTGGTCGATGATAGATTGTGGAAACGGACGTGAAACTTCGTCATCGCTCGACCTGAGAAAAAAATGGAAGTTATTTTGACAACTACTGTCAAGTTGTTTTTTACTGTTATAAAATATTAATGTTAAAATGTTCTTACAGTAAAGAGTATATACGAATCGGGTGCCTTTATTTTAACGTTTAACGTATAATAAATAACACGTTCACAGGCAGGCGCATCTCCCCTCGCTTTCCTTTCAATTTCTGGATCCCTGGAACTGGATATGTCTCTGAAGTGGCCTCCAGGTAATTACTTACTTTGTTAGGTTTCCGTTCGGTTCGGGTTTCGTAGAATTCGAAGAATTTTTAATCCCCGAAATCTGAACCTGGAACGGCTTCGTTTCCTTTATTTCGAATGTGCGATAAAATTTTCCAATCTCGCGCAGCGTTGTGCGTCGCCGCGCTGGCTTTCTGGGTCCTTCAGGACATAGTCCTCCGCTCTTCCCGTAGTCGGCTCTTTTGACGGCTTCGCAGCCCCGATTGGAGAAGTGAGTGAATTTATAGAATCCGCTCGGGGCTTACGACACATAGTTCTACGTTCTCACACATCCCGAGTTGTGGGGTGGAAAACTATGGGGTTATGGTGCAATGAGATAATGTATTCCAATGTTTTTTTCCAATAACTGACTACAAGTCAGTTTGAATATAGATTCGAATTCAGCGGGTCAAAGTACTATAGGAAACATAGATCTGGTCAACGGCTCAACACATTTTTTTTAATTTTGTGAAGAGCAATTAAACCAATTCCAAATAGTTTGAACTTTTGCATTATGACGATATGCTTTGACTGGATGCATACACATATCTAATGTTTTATTTGTTATGATATAAGCACTACCTCCATTCAACTTGAAGTAGTAACATAATTTATAAAGAGGCTATTTTGACTTGAGTTTTTATGGCCTAAAGTGATCGAAGAAGCAACTTCCTAATGTTATAACGCATTGTTAAAAAATATCCTGCATAACTTATTTGCCGCCATCTTATCTTCTATAACATGTAATGTTCATATACGTAGTCACTGCAGCTACGTCATTATCACTTTTTACTGACAAAAATGCACTAAAAGCAATATCCAAGTATAGAACCCTGTTTTATTATTCAAATTTGTTCGCAAAAAAAATATTCCAAGCGCCCACCTTGACATAAGATCAAAGCTCACAACGGGATTCAAAAAGAATGTTTTAAATGTTTAGTAAAGTACAGTACTACGATTGTGAGCATTATGGGAAAATATACTCACCTGAATAGATACATTCCTGAAGGTCAGTATTATGTGAGGACTAATATAATCCAATTTACAATTTCTAAAGAGGGGTTGAAATCTTCCGTTATCTAAAACAAGTTAAAAATTTTGTAAAGTGCTTTTGTTATTATTCTTGCCATCTTACTAGATATTAAAATAAAATAATTTTAAGAAGTTAAACTACAATATAATGTTCAGTAAAAAAGATCTCAAAAATACTTATTTCTTTCACTCGTTAAATTATTATTGAATGTTTTGTACATTTATGTATTTTTTTATATACTTAACACGGTTGCGTAAAAGACCACGCACAAATTACATTAAAAAGTGGCCATGTCAAAAATGAAGGGAAGGTCAAAATAGTTGTAGTACTAAAAAAATTTTTCCTATCGAGCTTCGTTATGGAGTTATTCAACTTCAAAGACAGAAGCTGAAAACAAATTCCAATTATAACATCTAAGTCGTTACCATGACAACAATGAAATTTGGACAAATAAAGTAATTCACGGTAATGTTCATTTCCAAGTTTAACCTGATTATATAGGAGCAGACGAAATTATTCATTTAAATATACATCTTTGACAGCGTTGCCAAATTTGATATTTTTCTTTCATAGTTCGGTTCCTCTCTCACTTTGGTCAAAAAAAGGTATACCGTATAATCGATATCTTGAACCGTTTTTGAGAAAATCGAATTTTATAACATTTATTGTAACAAAAATGCGATATTAACATTTTTATAAAAATCTTCGCTCATATGGAAATTAATAAAAAAAAGAGATCTTTTAGGATGTTCAATATGCGCACCTTCAACTTTAACGCATTTTCTGAAATTGCTCAAACACCTCTACTGTATTCGAAATAACATGTGGTGATCATTTCTAACGGTGCCAGCATAATGTAATTATGCAATTTAATAATTGCCTAACTGACAGAACCGTTATCAATGCGAATGTGGAGACAAGGATAGTCAGCTCTCTGTCTCTCTATCTACGGGGACCAACGGCAGCCTTGAGGACTATATAAAGGAAAGCTTGGCGGTATTAGAGTAGACAGCCAGCGCCAAATGTCAACGCACGCGCTCTTGTTTTAAAATTCGAGCCTCGCGTTGGCGTCGTGTCAGGGTGACAGGGCTTGAATTTGACAGATGGATGTTATTTGAGTGACCTTTTAACACAAAACGTTGATACAGTTTAGAGCGGGTCGTGAAATTCGTAGATGGTGGATTCTATCTCCACTGAGATAAAGTCGAAGAAATGAGTAAGCCTGAGCAAGAGAAAACTTTAAGAGTTGAGTCGAGTACGAAAACGATTTGAAAGGAAAAACTACTTTGGTTATGTTAGGCGCCAGTAAATTTTGAAGCGAATTTACAAACTCAATAATTTCCTAACCGGATTACTCTTTAATCCTGCCAGGTATGTATGTAGAAGCTTTATAATAAAATAAATTTATTTTGCTAAGTAAAAAGATAAGTGAAGAAAAATACTTTAAATAATAAAAATATTTTTCAATAAAAATGAGTCCTTTAAAGAATTTAAATTAAAAAAAAATTCAAAAAGTTTATTATGGCAAAAGTATTTTTAAGAAAAAATAGTTTTCGACAAAAAAATTATTTGTTAAATATATGTTTAAGTTAGTTTTGAAAAATAATTAATATTTAATAAATTAATAAATTGTTCAAAAAGTTTTTTGCGAGAAAATTATTTATATAAAAAAATTGTTAAAGGTCTTCCAGAAAAACAATTTTGTGAAGATATAAAAAAATATATTACAAGAAGTAAACGTACAATAGTAATGAATTATTTAATTTAATTAATTTAGATAACGGAAGATTTCAACCCCTTTTTAGAAATTGTAAATTGGATTATATTAGTCCTCACATAATACTGACCTTCAGGAATGTATCAATTCAGGAGAGTATTTTATATGAAAGCCATCGACGGTTGAATTTAACTATGTTTCGAATAACAATGTTTCGTCGTATATTACCTAATTAGTGTCTGTATCGATGATTATCAATTTCGAACGTCTCTTCCGATTCCTAACAGGCACGTCTGAAGCTATAGCGTCACTGGACTGTATCAGGCTCTGGGATCGGGCTTCATCGCTTTCGCTCGGACAACCATCCAAACCAGCGGAGTTCATCCCTATAGCAATCCTTGGTCCCTGACTCTCGCCTACAGGATCTACTGCTGCGGGTTCTGTTGTGGAAAATTCGAGTAGATAGGCTATAGGCGTACGGTGACAAAATCCCATATATTTTCTTATGATCCTGGTCATTTTTGACGAATTTTACCCCCACTCCTCCATCTTTTCCCTTCCCCCTCCCAGCCAATCACAGCGTGGTAAATTGGCCTTAAATTTAAAATTCAAATACGACAAGGGAGGTCAATGAACTGCAATTGGCGGTAAATTTAATGTGGTTGAGAATTTTATTTAAATTAAAAAAGTCTTGCTGTCTCTGAGATTCGAACCCCGAACCTTGGGATTCCAAAGCGAGCACATTACCTCTAGACTACTCATAGTATTTAACAATGAGAGAATACTGTGGTAGATATTGGTGCTAAATAATACTTCAGCTATCACTTATCAGTAAATGGCGCGGGTATTGTCTATAAAAATAAAATCCGTTAAATTCTTATATGGGGAAAGTTTCTTTTGGAAATTATAATTTTTTATCAATAACATGTAACATCTAAATAACATAAAATACAAATAATAATATAAATGTGTTATGTTAACTCCTTTGCGGGAAAAATGCGGGAGATATGGAGGGTGGTAGATTTGAATAAACGCTTTAAATTGTTAATGAGATTGTAACCGTGTGTAGTGTATTTTGTATATTTGGGTATTTAGTAGTGTGCCGACTTTTTTATTTGATAAAATACGGTGTGCCTACAAACAGGCAACTACCTCTGCTTTATTTATGTTCTTTTAAAGTTTACTTCGAGAAGTCAGGCTCGTTAAAACATTCTACACTAAGTTAATACAATTGTTAAAATTATTTATAATAAAATGCAGCATGCTCCTTTATTTACTTGAATACTTTTAACAGTAAATGTGAACCACACATTATGATGTGAACTTGGCAACGCTGTTCCTTTAGCCGACAACTGTTCGTGACATTACGTTATAAAATTTTCCGAGCATCCGGGCATCGGCCAGGGCCGCCCTCGTAGCGGGAGTTATGGGTCGATTTCCTTCATTTTTAAGTCGAGTAAAAATTTTTTTTTCCGGTTTTGTCTTTATTAAGCCTTCCGAATACGTGGTTAAATTAATGACATTATGACTGAATCACCCTGTATATATATTTAACGTGTTTATACGTTTATAATTACCCTGTATTGGAAAATAAAAACCATATTTTACATACCAGAGTTGTATTTTTTCCCCCAGTTTAAAAAGAGAACGAGCTAATATAATCTTACAATAATAGTTCAAGTATCATATATTTTTATATTTTTACATTTTCATTTTTTTAAATAAATTATCTAAGGCTTTAAACGCTGAAAACTGTTCACGTTCTTCACATGGATTGCGGCATGTCCTTTTCGCCAGATGTAGTTGTTGGATTTGAATGCTTGTTGAAGGGGTCAAAGTCCATTTTAGACAGCAGAGTAAACGAATATTTAACTTTCTTATCTCTCTCAAAGCTTTAAAGTATTATGTAGGAGTGGAGGGGGTAAGAAATTAAACTGCGTTCGTATTTTAATCTATTTCCAGCATTTTATTAACGTCATTTCAATGGGTATATTTACATGTAATATACGATATCTCGTTTTTGTTGCAGTTGAACAGGTTGATGCTGTTTGAATTATACTCCAAATCTGCTACGACGCATGCTTTGGGGTGCTTATTCTGTAACCTCTTCAAATATTGTGGGAAACGTCTTCTCTGAGTTCTAATGATATAGTATGGGTACTCGTGTGGTTGATTTTTGTGTACGATAGCAAACATATGGCGTTTGTTCGGGTTAATGACCTTTGGACTTATATCTTCAACGTAATTTTTCAGTTTCTCGTTCCTGGTCTCTAAATCTTGCAACTTGGCCATTAGGGCTTCATTATCGTTTTGGTACTTGACTTTGAACTCGTCAACGAAATATTCTTTTACTATTCTGTAGCATCTATCATAAAAACTCATGGAAATCCAGCAAGCAATATCTAGCAGTATCTCTTCTCGCACATACGTCCCAGAAATAATGTCATATTGATTTCCAAGTATATAGTATGAGCTTGGATACTTTTCCCCCCTAGCGCTTTTTGATGCCTATGTAAGAGAGGTCGAGTGACATACCACTTTTCGGAGGATCACTTTCTAAGGCAAAAAATAGCATAAGGTCTTTCGATCTTTTATTCTCCAGCCACTTGTAAAATCTTCGGCCGCCATCCTGACAGAGCTTTGTAGCGTTAAAGTAGCCGGTGTTGACGATAATCTTCGATATAATAGCGTAAATCATTTACAAGTTTGTTGTGATCGTCTCCGTTCTCTCTTTCTAGCATATCTTCGCTGCTCTCACAATCTGTTTCTAATTGTTCATCATTATCCATGTTTAACGTTTCATTATCATAACAGTCGCGAGGTCTATATATACAGGGTGTTTCAGTTCGAGTGAATCAAACTTTAACCATAAATAGAACTTAATAAATAATTCAGAATTGCTTTATAAAGCAAGGGTCTAAGTCACCGTTTTCACTATACAGGACCGTATTGGTCGGTTTTTTAAATCATATTATTTACGAAAGCTTTGATATGCTTATAACAAATTGATTCAAATTTGGTGTGGTGTTGACATTTGCACATGTGCATAACTTACTGTAAAGTACAAATTTTTGTAGGTCAGTGGCGTAGGAATGGGTAGTAAAGCGAGATTTTTTACCTCAACTTCTACGCCAATGACCTAATAATAATTTGGCTTTCATTTTTAGATTCCGTGGATAATTATACATAAAAAAGGTATACTTGTTGAAAATCGGTATAGTGTATCGTTTTACAAAAAGTCTCAGTTGAATGATGAATAAAATGACAGTTTATTCATGGCAATCATTGTGTACGGATACTGTAATGGACGCACAGCACTGATTTAAAATTAATATGTAGGTGTAATTTTTTAAAGGAATAATATCTGTTTGAAACAAACGGACCGTTGAATGAGCAGGGATACCTATAATTGCTTTAGAATGACACACATGAAATTTTAGAGTAGATGCCATTGAACATGTTGTCCACCGCATTGCAGCGCAATAAAAAAATGAGCTCAGAGAAGGAATTCACCACATTACAAATGCAATAAATAATACACAAGGGATTATATTTAAAATTTACTAGTCGTTTTGCCGATGTAGAGACATTATTTAATATTGTTTTGAATTCTAAGGTTAATTTATTTCCTATCTATACGAAACTAAATTTTTTATCAGAAGAACAGTCTCCCAATCAACTGAGATTTTCGGTAAAACGACACACTATACCGATTTTCAACCTTTACCTTTTTTACCTTTTTTTATGTAGAATGGTCCACGAAATCTAAAAATAAATCTCAAATGATTATATTAGATCATTGGTGTAGAAGTTGGAGTAAAAAAAACAATTTACTACCCATTTCTACGCCACTGACCTACAAAAATTTGTAAATTTTACAGTAAATTATGCACTTATGTAAATGTTAACACCACACCAAATTTGAATCAATTCGGTATATTCATATCAAAGATTTCATAAATAATATCGTTTTAAAAACCGACAAATACGGCCCTATACAGTGCAAACGGTGAGACTTAGACCCTTGCTTTATAAGGCAATTCTGAATTATTTACCGAGTTCTATTTGTGGTTAAAGTTTGATTCACTCGAACTGAAACACCCTGTATACAGGGTGATTCAAAAAACCGCTGACAGACTTCTAGGGTAGATAATACATAAAAAATTAAGACGAAAAGTCTTAATAAACATAGGGTCGCAAATGCCTCCTTGGCGTCAAACATGGCGTCAAAGTTTCTGTAAAATTAAACATTGTCTGCAATAATTCCAAAATGCCTGAACATTTTTATTTCAAATTTGCTATGCGTAGTTAGCACCATAAGACCAATGTTTGATGTACTGCTCAAAATTTTATGAGCAGCAGTGTCGTAGAGACGGGGTCAACGTGACACTTTTTTAAAAATATTTTCTGCGCCACTGCTAATTTTGTCAAAAGGGCACTATTTTCGTATAAAGTATTCAGTTGTCTAACGAATTGGTCTCTTGCAAAATTTGGATTAAAGCAACCATATTTAAGAGAAACACCTTTGTAGAAAATTTGTAAATCCAATTTTATTTTCATTCATTTTAGTTTCGTATAGTAGGCTTGTGCTATTCAAAATAAAATTAAACATCGCCCGTCACTAATGTCAATGTGTACAAGTGAGTTAAGTAAACTAGATTATAAGCTTCTTTTTGTCATTTTTACGCTTTAATTTTACGGAAACTTTGACGCCCTGTATCTCGTTAAGGAGGCATTTGCGACCCTATGTTTATTAAGACTTTTCGTCTTAATTTTTCATGTATTACTTACCCTAGAAGCTTGTCAGCGGTTTTTTGAATCACACTGTATATATAAATATGTATATACAGGGTGGTCCAACTTTTACCTGCATAAATTTCAGAATCGATAGATAATCGACAAATAATGTGAGTTTGGTTAATAAACTATATGCGAAAAATGCTTCGTTACAAAGTTACAGGGTGTTAAAGTTCAAGAAAAAAATTCGAATTTTATTAATATCTTTATAACCAATTGAGATATTTAAATGAAATTTGGCACGTGTAGAGAGGTAATCTAGGTTCATTTTTTCATGTAATAATATTATTTTTATTTCCACCAGTGGCGTGCGTACGGGTACCGATTGCGATATTTTTAATGAAAAAACAGATCAATTTAAAAGAAAAAAGTACTCCTTGCTTTTTTTCGTATAACGCAACATTTTCGAGTAAAAAAATAAAAATCGTCTAAATCAAATGTATTGAAAACCAACATAAAAATAACATATTACACGTTTTACACATATTTAACAGATTTTACAGGTTTTTTTTACAGAAACTGTTCAAAATAACTACCGTCATTGTCAATACATAATTGGCATCTTCTGGTGATGCTATTAATATGCCGATAGAATGTGATTGTTACGACGCAACTCATCACAAGCTTCTTGAATTTTTAAGACTAATTCTTCGCGGTTTCTGACCGGCACCCTGTACACTTTTTCTTTAAGGTAGCCCCAAATAAAGAAATCAAGTGGGGTCAGGTCAGGCGACCTTGGGGGCCTTGGGATATAGGTCCCTCATGATTATTTTCGACTTCTCCAGGGAAACGGCCAATCCATTGATTTCCGTAATGCTCTGTTATCCAGTTTTTCACATTCCGCCCGAAATGTGGTGGTGCTACATCCATTTGAAACCAACCATTCGCCCGTAAATGACGTGGCACGTCATCCATTAAATCATTTAAATTATTCTGTAAAAAGTCTAAAAATAATTGTGCTGAGAACCTAGCTGGTAAAAAGAATGGTCCGAGAAAATTATTGGATGTTACCCCTATCCACACGTTCACACTGAATTGGTGTTGAAACTTTCTCGCTCGCACTTCGCATGGATTGTGTTGTGACTAAATATGAAGGTTGTGATAATTCGTTATACCAGTTCTTGTAAATGAAGCTTCATCAGTCCAGCAAACCTTATGCAGGAAATCTCCATCTACTTGAACTTTATTCAATAACCAATTGCAATAGTTACGCCTTTTAACATAGTCCTCAGGCAATAAATCTTGCACAGCCCTAAAATGATAAGCCTTTCTACCATCTTTATGAAGTGACCTAAGAATGGTTGACCTTGATATGTTAAGCATGACAGCAGCTCTTCGTGAACTTAGGTTTGGATTTCGATCAAACGTTCTTAAAATACGCCTTTCATCGGCCAAATTGTTTCTTCTAGGGCGCTGTCTATTGTTGTTTATGTTGAAAGTAGTATTTAAACCTCGTTCTCGAAATGCCCGATGAACTTGAGAGAAAACTTCTCTCGTTGGATGACGTCTATTAGGGAATCTGCGTGCATACTCCCTTGCGGCTGCTACTGCATTTTCTTCGCAAAAACCGTAAATTAAATGAATGTCTGCGTATTCTTGGTTACTAAATAGCCGCGGCATTATTATTAACACTAAAAAGAACACTTAAATGCAACACAATTTTGTTGTGACAAAATGATTGACATTTTTGTTTTGTAACCAAGTGTTTTGTTTTAATCAAAGCTAATGTGATAATTATGCGCCTTTCCCTGACAAACGTCAATCAAGCCCAGTTTTCTCTTAAGTTCAAAGAATTTCCAAAACATTTTTTAAATTCAAACCTAAGTTCACGTAATTATTGCTATTGGTCATTAAATAAATTTCAAGTAGATGGAGATTTAAAAAAGATTTTAGAACTTTATTTACAAGAATTGGTATAACCAATTTCAAATGGATGGTGCACTAGTGCATTTAGGGCAGAAAGTGAGAAACTGAATAACAAAGCATTATGGAAATCCATGGACTGGCCGTTTGATTCCAACTCAAGCC
>NW_019417393.1:0-893 GCF_000390285.2 Anoplophora glabripennis | reverse complement strand
AAAATTAAGAAAATATTTGATAAAAAATTACTATTGTTAGTATTGAATCAGTAGTAGGAATCATCGGTTTATTAGAATAGGATAAATTTCAAAATTCAAATAGAAAATTAATTATAAATTTGTTCAGATAAAGCATATGCCAAGAAATTGTTAATAAAAAAAAATTAAATAAAAATAATTCAAATTCATAAGTCACCGATATCTAATAAAAGTTAAAATGTTAGAGTGTTTATAAATAGTTATAATATATGGTATAATACTAATTAGGAAAAGATATTAAGGTTCAAAGAAAAAGTTGTATATCAATAAATCAATATGTCAAAGAAATGTCAAAAAATTAAAGTGGGATTCACATGGAATCAAGTAGTAAATAGAAAAGTAACATAAGAGTAGAGAATGAGAAATATTTTGAAGTGGAATGTAAATGGAGATTGTTAAGAAACTATAATAGGGTATAAGTGTAAAGGTTAAGTGAAGTGAGGTGAGTGAAAAAGAAAAAAAACCGGCAAGTAAAAAGAAAGCAGAACGAGATATGTGAAAAGACCTTAACAGAGGAAAAACCAAAATCAAGGTAGTGGAAAAAAAATAATAATTATTGATTAGTTACAAGAAATTAGGGAGAGAGACGTCAGATATTATAGAAAAATATTAATAGAATCCGGAAGACAAGTCGAATCAGCAGAAAGAAAACGAACTATACACATCAGCAGCAGAGAGAAAGCGGAAAGCCAGCAGCCAAGAGAAAGAAAGACGATCACTGGCGAGGTCCAGGAAACCAGAGAAACAAATAAAAACCGGTATATAAAAAGAAAAGGTACCTTTCTTTCTTTTAATTGTCGTTTAAAATTTGTGCACAGACTAACAGTAAAATTCGTTTAAAAACTTGCTATATT
>NW_019417392.1:49781-85576 GCF_000390285.2 Anoplophora glabripennis | reverse complement strand
ATATAAATATAATTGGTCAAGTAGCCCAACAACTGATGCAACCACTTCCAAACGAGGGCAGAGTGGAACCAAGGGGCCAACGTACTAGGAATGAAAATTTTTTTGAAGTTACGATTCCTCAAACAAATGATCTGTTTAAAGAACATTTTCGGATGTCACGACGAGCATTTCAGGTCTGTTTATAAACATGAGAAATAAGTAATTACTTATTTATTTATGTTCTGTGATTATGATCACTGATCATGTATCAAGTATCAGTTCAGAGCGAACAGCCGAGCTGAGCAGACGTTTTTGTTTGTGAGGTGAAGTGAGTGCAACGAACAAAATCTACCTGCCTTTATTAAGGCTACCTGGAAAGAATCCCTTTCTTTCCTTTTAATCACCGACCTAATCCCCAGCTTAAGCATAGAGGCCGTCGGCATCTTTGTCGCAGGTACCTGTCCCGGGGTTATGCCTAGGTAAATTTTTACTTATTTATCAGTTATTTGTATTATTTTAGAATGCATTTCTTTAAAATTGCGACCCCTGACAAACAATATACCAGACAGACAAATAACCCAAAAGACACGTACGCCCCCGTAAGGGGGCATCCCCACACGACTAACACGTACACACCCTCATACACACGCACACACACACACACACACACCACACACGCACACAATGTCGGACTCCGAAAACGAGGAGAACATATACATATACATGGACGATACAGACAGCGAAAGACCCTCTTCAAGAGTCTCCGCTTCACCAAAAAACATGACCAACTAAAACAGATTTATACGAACAGTTACAAACACAAAAACATGAAAACGAGACGCTAAAACAACAAATACACGAACTGACAGAACAAAACACCCGACAATACCAACAAATACTAACCATGACACAGCAAATCGTCGATTTGCAAAAAACAATTAAACTTTCGGACGAAAACACCACTAAATTACACCAAAAACTTGACAAACTCATTAACAAACAAATGACAGACAATATACCCCAGACAGGCACACACACACACCCCCCACACACACACCCCACACACACACACGCACAGAGAAACGCAAAAAACACACAGCGGAATCCTCTAGCGAGGACGAAGCCCCCAGACATAAAAAATCAGACAAAACAAACAAAACACGACCACAAACACCAAACACGCGCCCCCCGACACCTAAACCCTCCACAAGCGCCCTACAAAACACCCCACAAAACACACAACAACAGACAGACAAAACCAAACAAGTCCCCCCGGTAATCTTGCGAAAGCAAGAACGGTGGACGCAAGTACAAAAAATACTCACGACACTTAACATTAACTACACAAAAGCCAAATTGACTAAAGACGGTATAGCCATATACCCAAACACACCTAATGACCACAGACTATTGACAAAGACACTGACAGACAAAGGCGAGGAGTACCACACCTTCACCCTCAGCGAAGAAAAAACGCTGAGGGTGGTGATACGCGGAATACCTGCGGGTGTTTCGCCAAGTGAGGTCCAACTCGACCTCGCAAGACAAGGGTTCCCCGGCGCAATAGTGCACCGCATGGCGAGCCGTCAAAATAAACAGGAAATGCCCCTGGTCCTAGTTCAGGCCCCACAGGACCAGGAGGACAGCCTGAAGGTACCCCGCTGCTGCTCGCTCGTGGTTCGAGTAGAGCTGCAGCGAAAGCAGCGGGTTGCCACACAGTGCCACCGGTGCCAGCGGTTCGTCCACGGCCAGACCCGGTGCACAGCTGAGCCAAATTGTGTAAAATGTGGCGAATACCACAGCACGCACGTCTGCAAAAAGGCCAAAGACACGCGCGCCAGGTGTGCAAATTGCGCCGGGCCACACCCCGCAAGCTATATGGGGTGCCCTCAGTACCCCAAAGCTAAAAACACAAAAACACAAAACACAGACACACACACGACACAAAACACTACACAAACACACAGACAGCCCCTCCTACCCACCCCAAACACAACCTCGGGACGCACATACGCTGACATGACCAGAAAAACACAAAACACGCAAAAACAAAAACACAACCCCTCACCACACGCACGCACAGACACGACACCCTCCCAACCGGGCGCGGCGGCCCTGATTCGACAGAGAGCTAGATAAAGACATAATCGCCCCCGCATCTCCTGACGAACTAATACTGACTATACGCAGACTTAAAAACAGAAAAGCCCCCGGACCCGACAATATACACAACACGACACTTAAACGACTACCACACAAGGGCCTCATGGCCCTACTAAACATAACAAACGCGACACTCAGACTAAGACACTTCCCTACCCGCTGGAAAACGGCAAACATAATCCTTATCCCAAAACCCAACAAAAATCACACCATCCCATCCAACTACCGGCCCATTAGCCTGCTCCCGGCTATGAGCAAAGTGGTAGAAAAAATTATCCTAACCCGTCTAAGAACCCACTCCCAAGAACTGCAAGTCATTCCAGACGAGCAGTTCGCCTTCCGACCCAATCACTCCACTGAACTCCAAATCCTTCGCCTTACCGAGCACATCACGGCGGCCTTCAACAGGGGACAGTACACTGGTGCTGTCTTCCTGGACGTCGCAAAGGCCTTCGATAAGGTTTGGCGTGAAGGCCTACTGATGAAAATGCTCACCAACCAATATCCCATATCCTTTACCAAACTCATAAAATCCTACCTACACCACCGAAAATTCCGCATCCAAATCCAAGATTCCCTTTCCACCACCCGTCCCATGGAGGCCGGTGTCCCCCAGGGCACCGTCCTGTCCCCACACCTATACACCATTTACAACTCCGACATCCCACATCCCCCCAACACCAACATATACTTATACGCCGACGACCTGACAATCACATCCCAATCCGTAGATCCTAGATATTCCGTCTACCTCCTCCAAAGCTCCTTAGACCAACTTGAAACCTGGTGCAACAGGTGGAAAGTCAAAATTAATCCCAACAAAAGTTCGGCTATCCTTTTTACCAAACGAAAAATCCCACAAAACCTCGACAGACTGACACTATCCCAGGAACCTATCTCCTGGAATCGACAAACACGATACCTGGGCGTGACGATGGACCAGCGTCTCACGTGGAAACCGCACATCGTGGAGACGGTGGCGCGAGCGAAGACCACCAG
The DNA here is from genome assembly GCF_000390285.2 of Anoplophora glabripennis. Classification (NCBI taxonomy): domain Eukaryota; kingdom Metazoa; phylum Arthropoda; class Insecta; order Coleoptera; family Cerambycidae; genus Anoplophora; species Anoplophora glabripennis. The sequence continues at coordinate 82,435 of NW_019417392.1, read as the reverse complement.
GGCTAGGCTCTATCCCTTACTCAAAGGTGGAAACACCCTCAGTTTAAGGAATAAGCGAACGCTTATCAAGGTGGTACTTCAACCGCAGCTAACCTACGCCTCCACGGCGTGGGGTCACGCGGCAAAAAGCCACTTAAAGTCATTACAGGCTGTGGAAAACATAGCCCTCCGCACGGCCACCGACGCGCCCTGGTACGTAAGAAACACTGACATATTACGAGACTTACAATACACAAACGCTACACAGACAATAAGACAAAACGCGGAGAAACGATTTGACGTAGCCGCTAGACATGACAATCCCCTCCTCAGGCAAGCCGTTGACTACGTACCCGACGTGACCGACAAACACAAAAGACCTAGACACCAACTTTTTGACCCTGGGTGACCACCCCAATGACCCCCCCCCCTGCCCGCTAACCTTTTCTGTTTCAGAGACAGCCAGGATCAAGAAACGAAGACAACGACACACACACACACACATACACACCCCCCATACCCTCCTTAACCCTCCCCTCCCGCGCTAGCCTAAGGGCCACCTTAGCAAAGCGCATCCCAGGCTGCATAGCCGCACTACCCTACCCAACCATACCACACATAAACATGACACTACCCCCGGGGTTTACACAGACGAGCCGGCGAAGCAAGAAGAGCGCCAGAAGAAAGGGCCCTAGCCGGCGGGGCCCAGCCAGGACAAAAGGAGGTCCCACAAAGCGCCTACACCGGCCGCATTTGCGGTCGGGGTAGACGACGGATGGGGCCCACCTACGAAGGCTGTCCAGGCCTACACGAGATGAGGCAGGATAAAGAGGGATAATCCCCCTCGATCCCAAATCATTGAGGCCAATTTCTAGCCATGGAATAATGGCGTGATGAACGCAACCATTGATTTCGGGTTCCTTGTGTAGTCTCCATGGTCGGCGAGTTCAGTAGTTTATTAGGTTATATATATACCTATATAGATTAATAATTAATAAAATGTGCCCTATAAATGGATTTACATGTATTTGCCTAATCTTTGTAATTGTCTATGGTATTGGATTAGTAATTTTTCTAAGCGATTTTGAAGAAAATAAATGTGAGATGACTTATATGTTTGAATATCCAAAGTTTGTTGTAAGTAAATAATAATGTATTAGGTTAAATAATCGATGTGAAAATTTTATCTGTAAAATTTGCCATTTAACATTTAATATTAAAAAGGCATTATTTTCAACATAACAATTTACACTTTAATAATCAAATGTTCCTTTATTGAGTACGTTGTAGTACAACTCTTCACGAGTAAAATAAGCCCTCGAACAAGTCTGTACGACGTCTCAAAGATGAGGAAATTATAATTTGCCAAGAGCTTTTTTTAGATTTTAGATAATAGAGGACATGTAGATGTGCTTTATAGAGATTTTTCGAGGGCTTTTGATAGGATACATCACAAGGTTTTACTTTATAAACTGGCAAGCTTTGTTTTTCTAACGAATTTATTGATTTTATCAGTGCAATTGAATGTACTATGTTAGTTACAATGGTTTGGTTCTACCTCTTAGCAACCTCTGGAGTACCTTAGGGTTTTACACTTGATCCATTACTGTTTGTTTTGTTCATTAATGATCTAAATGAAATCATCAGCTGTCGTATTAAGTTATTGATTGTATGCAGATGATTTATCCGTAACTAGTCTTGAAGATTGTAATAATTTGCAGAAAGAATTTGACATTATACAATCCTGATGTGTTGAAAATAGATTACATCTTAACTCATCCAAGTGTAAGATCTTAAGTTTTTCCGGAAAGTTATCGGTCCATAAATTTAATTATAGTATTGATAATATTGTGTTATCCTGGTGTGAGTCTTGCAAGGATTTGAGTGTATTGTTTGACACAAAATTTTCTTTTACTGATCATTTAGTCCTTCAAATAAATGAAGCGTTAAAATTGTATGGATTTATATTAAGAAACTGTAAGCAATTTACAGACATAAATGCTATTAAAACTTTATATTTTGCGTATGTACGTTCTAGATTGGAGTATGCACTGCTTGTTTGGTATCCTTTTTGTAATATACAAAAGACACTTGTTGAACCTGTTCAGATAAAGTTTTTGAAGTACCTAGCTGGTATTTAAAGATGTTGGTGTTTATCCTGAGAGGGGTATAAGTTACAGTGTGTTAACTAGTCGATTTGGTATTACCAGTGTAGAGACCAAAAGAATTTGTATTTCAGTAACTTTTTTATACAGGGTGTCCCATAATAACTTGTACAACGAAAGACCACAGATTCGTGAACTCAAAATAGGCCGATTTAGGCTAATTCACCTATATCCGAAATCGGTTCATTTGGTCGCTAGATGACCTCAAACTTGGTGAAAATTTTTTGAATTTTTTAAATAACTCGAATATGTATTAATCGATTTTGATTATTTTTGGGGTGTGGACTTTTACTTTTAATCTAAACCTTTTGTGGTTATACAGTTTTTTTTAAGACTTACACTTATAAAATTGATGTATGGTGATAATATCCGTTCATAACTTTTTCCTCTTTTGGGCTATTGCCTCATTATTATGACAACAATTTTTTATTTGATAGGTGATACCATTTGGAAGTATTTGGGTCCCTTGTAAAATTTTGATTAAACAAGCGGTTTGGGTATAAAAAAATATTTTTTAAATGCTACATTTTCTTGCCACCCATATTATAATATTTAAATAGTGCTAGTAGGCACTGATTTTGTAGGTTGATGTAATTTTAGTTTGATCTTTAATTCATTGTATCTACCAATTCTTAATGAGTGTTTACTACGATAAGATATACCACAAGTTATTTACAACATGCCTAATTTTATCAAGATAATTAGTAAAAACAATCAAATACAATAAAAAATGCTGGAGATAAAAGCAACAAAGTTAATTTTATTAAATTTAGTACAACTTTAGTAATAGGAACTGTTCAAAAGGACCACCGTTGTTTCTACAACAAAGGTTAATTCAACAAAGAAAGTTAAAGGACACCCTTTGCCCCGCCCTTTGCAGTTCTTGAATGTACCTGAAGTTCCGAACGTTCGTTTGAACGAAAATGAAATCCCGTAATATCACGTTTAATCTTATTTAAAATGATTTTACCAACTAAATTCTGACTTCTGTAAACGAAAACAATACTTCCCCATCATCGGAAGCCACCCCCATATTAACCACCCTTAAAACGTAGTTACATGTATTTTAGAAAATTAGCCCCGTACCACTCTATATTTGACATAGGTTGTTAACATTACTTTTATACTGATTTTTAAGAAACCTTTTGTCACTATCGGAAGACACCCTGTCAACAACCCTTAAAACTGTCATTATTTATATCTCCAATCAAGCTTAAAAAGCCACGTTAAATTTGATTTAAAAAGTTTACGTTTCATTTACATCCATTTACAAAACCTATTGCCGCCCTTTGTTGCCACCGGAAACTTCCCTATCACTATGAACTACCCTTGGAAAGGTCATGTATTCTATTCCAAATATCAAGTCCGCTATCACATTAAATCTGCCTTAAAATTTTACGATAACATCTATATTGATTTATAAATACTATTACTGCCCTTCATTGCCATCAGAACCCACCCCGTCAACTACCCTTAAACAGGTAATATCTTATATCCCCTGTATAAGGCTGAAAGCCATAATAAATTTTAAGTAAATTGTTAAAATTATATTTGTATTGACTTACAACTACCATTAATATCAATTGTTGCCACCGGAATCCACCCCATCAACAGCCCTTACATCAGTTGTGTATTATTTCCCCGTTATCAAGCTTAAAGCCATAATAGATTTTAAGTAAATTGTAAAAATTATATTTATATTGACAGATGACAACTATTAATATCCTTTGTTGCCACCGGAATCCACCCCAACAACAACCCTTAAATCAGTTGTTTATTATTTCCCCGTTATCAAGCTGAAAGCCATAATAGATTTTAAGTAAATTGTTAAAATTATATTTATATTGACTTATGATAACTATTAATACCCTTTGTTGCCATCGGAATCCACCCCATCAACAACCCTTAAATCAGTTGTTTATTATTTTCTCGTTATCAAACTTAAAGCCATAATAGATTTTAAGTAAATTGTTAAAATTATATTTATATTGACTTATGATAACTATTAATACCATTTGTTGCCATCGGAATCCACCCCATCAACAACCCTTAAATCAGTTGTTTATTATTTCCTCGTTATCAAGCTTAAAGCCATAATAGATTTTAAGTAAATTGTTAAAATTATATTTATATTGACTTATGACAACTATTAATATCCTTTGTTGCCAACGGAATCCACCCCAACAACAACCCTTGAGTCAGTTGTTTATTATTTCCCCGTTATCAAGCTTAAAGCCATAATAGATTTTGAGTAAATTGTTAAAATTATATTTATATATACTTATGATAACTATTAATACCCTTTGTTGCCACCGGAATCCACCCCATCAACAACCCTTAAATCAGTTGTTTATTATTTCCTCGTTATCAAGCTTAAAGCCATAATAGATTTTAAGTAAATTTAAAAAAATTTTTTTTGTTTTTTGGACAAAATTTTATTTTTTTATTTTTTTATGTGGCCTTAAAAAATACATACAATCCTAAATTTTCACCCTTCTACCATCAACCCTTATTTTTTAATAGCGATATTAGTAATTCAATAATTTTCAACCCCGGTCGATAACTGATCAATTATAGGCGTCGACCGGTGTCACTTCTGACCCAGTAAACAGCACGGAGTAGGGATGGGATCTCTTTCACACAATGAGCCGTTTCTCACTCTCTACAGTTTTCGGCCATTATTATTATTGTTTGTGCATCAACCATAATAATGACATTTACTATTACCATTCATAAAAAAAATATATACACGATATACACTGAATAACACTAAATATAATATAGATGGTAGAAGTGAAATTTTTTTATGAAAAATCTACTAAAATAATCCTAGGATTAATTTATATGGCAAAACAACGTTTGCCGGGTCAACCTAGTAGACTATAAAATTATTCCAGTCGAAAACATATGTAGTAATAATTAATATTAAATAAATTTTTCGTGATCTAATGCAATATAATAGCAATTTGAAACAAAAATTGAAATGATCTTTTTGCAAAACGAACAGTATAGGTGTTCTGTCATAATCTTCAATTTGACAAGGCGACGTCTCACTATCATACACTGAGCTTCTTGATAGTTATCATATAGATTCTCGGTTTGCACATTTTACTTTTTTCTCATAAATCCATATTATGTTTCATACGCATTTTATATTGCTTTTCCTTTGTATCTTGGATGTTCATCAAGTTTACGGAATATGTGCAAAGCACAGTTGACAGTAATGACAGTTGACCCAACTTTTACCACTACGGCATGGCAATGGCACTGTTGCCAGATTTCATCCAGTATTTTACATGCTCTTAATAAATAAATAGACACTTATATTCAAATAAAAAGTTAATTGCCGTGCATTAAACACGAAAAATATATGCAAGCTAATATGTGTTGTATAAATTTCACTCGTATATATTATATTTAGTTCTCTCAAATTAGTTTATGTAAGGTTGGTACTACAACGAAACTACCGTGTATAAGCATAGGCTTCCCTCCCGCACGGCCTACCCCGCAAGAGATGTATCGAACGTCCTTAAGTCAGTTGTTTATTATTTCCCCGTTATCAAGCTTAAAGCCATAATGGATTTTAAGTAAATTGTTAAAATTATATTTGTATTGACATAACTATTGATACATTTTTTTGCCACCGGAATTCACCCAGTCAACTACCCTTAATTCAGTTGTGTCTTGTATGCCCGATATCAAGCTTAAAGCTATAATGGATTTTAAGTAAATTGTTAAAAGTATATTTATATTGACTTATAACAACTATTGATACCCTTTTCTACCACCGGAATCCACCCCGTCAACTACCCCTAAATCAGTTGTGTATTACGTACACGATATCAAGCTTAACTCCATAACAGATTTTAAGAGAATTGTTAACTTATACTGTCTTATAATAACTATACAACATATATAATGCACAACTGATTTAAGGGTGGTTGATGGGATGGATTCCGGTGGCAACAAAGGGTATTAATAGTTAAGACAATATAAGTGTAATGTTATCAATTCACTTAAAATCTGTTATGGCTTTAAGCTTGATATCGTGTACTTAATACACAACTGATTTAGGGGTAGTTGCGGGGTGGATTCCGGTGGCAACAAAGGGTATTAATAGTAGTCATAAGTCAATATAAATATAATTGTAACAATTTACTTAAAATCCATTATGGCTTTAAGCTTGATACCGGGGAAGTAATGGACAACTGATGTAAGGGTTGTTGATGGGGTGGATTCCGGTAGCAACAAAGGGTATTAATAGTTGTTATAAGTCAATATAAATATAATATTAATAATTTACTTAATATCTATTATGGCTTTAAGCTTGATAAAGGGGAAATAATAAACAACTGATTTAAGGGTTGTTGATGGGGTGGATTCCGGTGGCAACAAAGGGTATTAATAGTTCTCATAAGTCAATATAAATAGAATTTTAACAATTTACTTAAAATCTATTATGGCTTTAAGCTTGATAACGGGGAAATAATAAACAACTGATTTAAGGGTTGTTGTTGGGATGGATTTCGGTGGCAACAAAGGATATTAATAGTTGTCATAAGTCTATATAAATATAATTTTAACAATTTACTAAAAATCTATTATGGCTTTAAGCTTGATAACAGGGAAATAGTAAACAACTGATTTAAGGATTGTTGATGGGGTGGATTCCGGTGGCAACAAAGGGTATTAATAGTTCTCTTAAGTCAATATAAATATAATTTTAATAATTTACTTAAAATCTATTATGGCATTAAGCTTGATACCGGAGAAATAATAAACTGATTTAAGGGTTGTTGTTGGGGTGGATTCCGGTGGCAACAGAAGATATTAATAGTTGTCATAAGTCATTATAAATATAATTTTAACAATTTACTAAAAATCTATTATGGCTTTAAGCTTGATAACGGGGAAATAATAAACAACTGATTGAAGGGTTGTTAATGGGGTGGATTCCGGTGGCAACAAAGAGTATTAATAGTTGTCATAAGTCAATATAAATATAATTTTAACAATTTACTTAAAATCTGTTATGGCTTTAAGCTTGATAACGGGGAAATAATGAACAATTGATTTAAGGGTTGTTATTGGGGTGGATTCCGGTGTCAATAAAGGATATTAATAGTTGTCATAAGTCAATATAAATATAATTTTTACAATTTACTTAAAATGTATTATTGCTTTAAGCTTGATAACGGGGAAATAATACACAACTGATGTAAGGGTTATTGATGGGGTGGATTCCGGTGGCAACAATTGGTATTAATAGTTGTTGTAAGTCAATACAAATATAACTTTAACAATTTACTTAAAATTTATTATGGCTTTCAGCCTTATACAGGGGATATAAGATATTACCTGTTTAAGGGTAGTTGACGGGGTGGGTTCTGTTGGCAATGAAGGGCAGTAATAATATTTATAAATCAATATAGATGTTATCGTAAAATTTTAAGGCAGATTTAATGTGATAGCAGGCTTGATATTTGGAATAGAATACTTGACCTTTCCAAGGGTAGTTCATAGTGATACGGTAGTTTCCGGTGGCAACAAAGGGCAGCAATAGGTTTTGTAAATGGATATAAATGAAACGTAAACTTTTTAAATCAAATTTAACGTGGCTTTTTAAGCTTGATTGGAGATATAAGTAGGTAATGCCAGTTTTAAGGGTTGTTGACAGGGTGTCTTCCGATAGTGACAAAAGGTCCAAATGTTTCTTAAAAATCAGTATAAAAGTGATGTTAACAACCTATGTCAAATATAGAGTGGTACGGAGCTAATTTTCTAAAATACATATAACTAAGTTTTAAGGGTGATTAATATGAGGGGTGGCTTCCGATGATGGGGAGGTATTGTTTTCATCTACAGAAGTCAGAATTTAGTTGGTAAAAACATTTTAAGTACGATTAAACGTGATATTACGGGTTTTCATTTTCGTTCAAACGAACGTTCGGAACTTCAGGTACATGTTCTTGAGGGCAACTTTTTAAAACATTTTTGGTAATTTCGATATGCCTCCGCAACTCTTCTTCAGTGTTAAACGTGGAAGCATACACTGTTGTTTTCAGAGTGCCCCAAAGATAATAGTCGCAAGGTGTTAAGTCTGGCGAACGTGCAGGCCAGTTAACAGGAACATTATCCCCTCTACCAATCCATCAATGAGGGAATCTTTGGTTCAGATACTGCTGGACATTTACAGTGAAATGTGGTGGAGCTCCATCATGCATAAACCACATGTTGGCTCGGAGTAATAATGGTACATCTTCCAATAACTGGGTAAAGTGTTTTGCAAAAATTGTAAATAAAATTCCCCATTCGGTCTATTGGGTAGAATAATAAGGCCAGTAATAATGCTATCAATGATCCCCAACCAAATATTGATGCGAAATTCATGCTGATAATGTTTCACTTTGACAGTATGTGGATTTTCTTGAGCATAGACATGGTCGTAGTGAATATTTATTATTCCACTTCTGGTAAAACAGGCTTCATCAGTAAAAATAATTTTTTTGTGGAAATTCAGATCATGGATTCTTTGTTGCTGAATGAACCTGCATAAAACCAGACACATATTTAAATCCTGCTCAAGATTTTGTACAGGCTGGATGTGATACAGGTGTAATAATTGCTTCCTCAAAGTGCGATTCACATAATTTTTTGAGACTCCCAATCGTACACTCAATCGTCTAGTATTGCGTACTACTCATTGGATTTTCAACAATCAATTGCATCCAGAATCTGTTCCTCGAGTTCAGCTCTAACGAGGCACCCATGATCAGCAGTTCGGATGGCAAAAGAACCACATTCACGAAGATGTCTCTCATTGTTTGAAAATGTTTTGTGGTTAGGCACCTGTCTATTTGGATAACGCTCAAGATAAACTCTCACACTTTGTCGACAGTTTCCTTGACGGAAACCCAACACTATTATCATGTCAGTTTGCTCTGAATTTGTATAGGCTATGATTAATAAATGATAACAATTAACAATTCCCTTCGACAAGTTCAAATTCAAAATTTAACTTGACAGCAATGACATTTTTGTACATGGCCAACCTACAAAATCAATGCCTATTAGTACTGTTTAAATATTATAATATGGGTGGCAAGATAATGTAGATGTTTAAAAAATAATTTTTTGTCCCCAAACCGCTCATTTAATCAAAATTTTACAAGAGGCCCAAAAACCCTATCAAACAAAAAGTTGTTGTCATTGAGGACTGCACTGCACTGAGAAAGACATTAAATATCCATATCGTGAGGCTGTTGGTAGTCTTTTATATCTAACAGAAAAAACTAGACGTGATCTGTTGTTTGCTGTAAATTTTTGTAGCCGAAAAACTGAATATCCAGGGGAACAAGATGTTACCAACGTTTAAAAATTTATTCGATATTTAATGTCATCAGAAGAAGAGGGAATTTTCTATAAAAGACAAAGCAATGAAGATAAGTTAGTGGCATATAGTGACTCTGATTTTGTAGTGAATACGACAACTAGAAGAAGCACAACTGGGTATATTATATTGTTCTGTTGTGGCCCAATCAGCTGGTGTTCCAGAAGACAGCCCACAGTATCTTTTTCGTCTACTGAAGCCGAATACATAGCAGCTGCTGAGTGTGTAAAGGAGTTGTTGTATATAAAAAGTGTAATAGATGAACTTACTAATAATCAGATTGAGATTGAATTTTATGTGGATAATCAGAGTGCCATCATATTGATTAAAACGGGACAATAAACAGCTACTCATTTGAACACATTTTCAAAATTAACAAAGCACGTCCTAGAACATGTTTTAAGTGAAACATGAGATAAAATTAACAGACAGAAGGAGATCATATTCGCTAGGGTTTGTTGGAACTTCCAAAGAAATATTAATTTGTACATTGAAGAGGCAGGACAACATTTTTTAATATTTTTTGTAAAGGTACCTAGTACCTAAATTCAAATTATTACAATAACAAAAGTAATGTCGAAAAGGTATTATTAAATCAATTTTAGGTTATTATTTTAAGGTCAGTTTAGGCCCTTTGGTATTGGAGGGTATGCATCAAATTAAGATCTTGAATACAAAAGAATACTAGTGAGTGTGCAAAATTTAAATAAAATTCGTGCGTTTGCAAACGAGTTATTAGAAAGCATTATCTAATTACAATTTTTTTTATTGACATCTTTTCCATATATATTAAAAGCTGTAGGTTACTCTCGCTCTCACAGTCGGCCGCGAAAAGAGGCGTACGGTATTATCAAAGGCTTTCCTCGCGAGTCGCGCAGCGACGAGCCAATGGGCCTAAAGGGCCCCTCGGTCCTTTATCCAAACGTCGTATCAGAGAACACTATACCAACGAGAAGCGACAGCAAGGCTTTCTGCTTTAACAGTTTTGGGTTGTGTTGTTGTCAGTTGTCAGTGGCTGTCAGAGCCGCCAAATATAAATAGAAGAAACGAGTATAGTTATTTACGTTACAAGGCCGGGAAATGGTATATTAAAGTACAAGTCTAGATGTTTACGGACGAGGCGACGAAGGAGCCGAGTCAGGAATTTCTAGACGAGTACTTTAATGACATTTCACGGCCGTGTATCGTACAACGTTTTTTTTATACTGTGTTGTATTAAAAATGAAATTTTAAGGTTTTATTTTACATAACCTGCCTGTATGTAGGTGTTAGCGTGGTTTCGATTCTTGTTTTATCGCATAGCTTTTGATTTACCTTAGTGATGTAAAAATAAAAATAACGAATTTGACAGTTTGTCATCCCGTGCGTATTTTGTGATAATTTTCGTAAAAAATGGAAGAAATCGAGCTAAAATGTGCTGAAGCAACCAGTAAATTGGTGCCTACGAAGTCTTCTGCTCGTTATGAGAAGGAATACCAGCTCTTCAACGTGTGGAGAAAAACCTATAAGGTGGAAAACGACCTGAATGAGAATATCCTATTGGCGTACTTCTTGGATATCTCCAAAAAGATGAATCCTGCGACAATGCGGGCAAAATATTCGATGCTCAAGTCTATGCTGATGGTAAAAGAAGGTGATATTTGAAAATATCCAAAATTATTCTTCTTCTTCTTCTTCTTCTTCTTCTTCTTCTTCTTATTGTTATTCTTATTCTTCTTCTTCTTCTTCTTCTTATTCTTCTTATTCTTCTTATTCTTCTTATTCTTCTTATTCTTCTTATTCTTATTATTCTTCTTATTCTTCTTATTCTTCTTATTCTTCTTATTCTTCTTATTCTTCTTATTCTTCTTATTCTTCTTATTCTTCTTATTCTTCTTATTCTTCTTATTCTTCTTATTCTTCTTATTCTTCTTATTCTTCTTATTCTTCTTATTCTTCTTATTCTTCTTATTCTTCTTATTCTTCTTATTCTTCTTATTCTTCTTATTCTTCTTATTCTTCTTATTCTTCTTATTCTTCTTATTCTTCTTATTCTTCTTATTCTTCTTATTCTTCTNATTGTTATTGTTATTATTATTATTAATTATTATTATAGTATCTACCTGTAAACTGTAAATCAGAAAAAAGTATTTCGGTTTTTAAAATAATGTGGTATGTTTTCTTGTAATATAGTATTACATAAGCATAGAGAATATCTTTAGAATTTTTATTTTTGTTTGCAGTGCTCGAGTGTGGATAGAAATTTGCAATAGTCTCGATTTACTGCCAAAGATTGTGAATGTATACAGGGTGGTCCGAATTTTATGCAAGAAACTTCGAGGGTAGATAGATCTCTTTAAAATAATATGTGTTTGCCTTATAAACATAGGTCTGGAACGGCCCCGTTTTAGAGATACAACAGGGTGTTGAGGTTTAAAAAAAAATGTTTTTTTGTTTATATCACACACTACCTCACAGGTGGTGTAGAAAGGAGTGTAAATAATTTTGTTAATGTGCTTACAAATTGCACTTACTTTTAAACATAAACAAATATTTTTGTAATATTATCGTTAGAAGTGTCTGCCACAAGGGGATTGTATTGGTATGAATAACTTGAGAACGGCGAATCTTAGGGAAAAAATTAAGGTCACCTTTTTTACGTATTTTGTGCATTAAAATATAAATCAGTTACGATGACATGTAAAAAATGCAGTGGCGTAGGTTTTTTTGGAAAAAAGGGGGTGACCCCTGTCCAATTGTACACCACTGGTTGAATCTTTAAAGCTCATATTTCAGGGAATATAAGGACTACTATCATACATTATATGTACCAAATTTTATTGAAATCGGTTAAGGGCCTCATATTCTTTAAATTGTGTTTTCCGCAAAGACAAATAATTTCAAACATTTAATAACTGAATAATCTAAAGCTTATCAGATAATAGGTATGTTGTCATGCCATCTGGTTATTTTCAAAGACGCCGCAATAAAACGAATAAACAGGTGCAAAAAACGATCAAACCATCAAGGTTTTAGGTACTGAAATCTACGAAAATACTAACTTTTTTATATATAATTCCACATGTAAATATTCTTATAACATTTACTTGCTTAGTCCTACATATAAAATTGTTTACTTTTATTTATAAGTACGTGAAAATAATTCTTAAAATGTGGGGTTAGAATAACAGCAAACGCATGTTTTACATACGCTTTTTTTTAGTTATTATTTTATTTGAGTAAATTTAAATGGTAACAATGAATAAACAAAACATTAAGGATTTTATTTCTGTGCTTACTTTTGTTCTACACGTTTTACTTTTAAAGATTTCAGTACCTAAAAACGCCAGAAATTTCACTATTTCTCGGCCAGGAATGTGGCCACCTTAATAGATTCCGGAGATATAAACAAAAAATCAATTTTTTTTTGACAACTTCAACACCCTGTATCTCTAAAACGGTGCCGTTCCAGACCTATGTTTATAAGGCAAACATATATTATTTTAAAGAGATCTATCTTCCCTTGAAGTTTCCTGCATAAAATTCGGACCACCCTGTATAAGAATTATAGGCTTTGTGGACACCATTTCGAAACCAAATATATTGGTAAAGGGAATGTAAAAATAACCTTATTGCCAAACGGAATACATATACCGTTTCCTCAACTTAGAAATGGGCAAGAAGAGCTAGAGGCAAAAATTATGGAAGATTGTCCCAAAGAAGTTATTGCATTGTCAGGTACCTATTTTTAAAAAACTATTTCAAATATTGCAAAAAAATATATCTGTTTAATAAAAATATTAGTTGTAAAACATCGTGTTTTATTTTTTTTATATATTATACCTAATTTTTCTACATTTTACCACAGTTATCCTTGTATTATATGAACAATGTTTGATGCTGATGCTGTTCGTTCAGTGTACATCTATTCGAAAGTGTAACTTCTCTCAGTGTAAACGATTGTGTTTCCGTCAAATCGGTCGACTCTAGCGTGACCACAAAACATCAAAGGAGCCGCCGATTCTGTCGCTTCTCGTTGGTATAGTGTTCTCTGGTCGTCTTCTGAAGGCGATCTGTTCGCGCCTTCTATGTGAAATTTTCACTTTAAAAAGAGTCCTCGCCGAAAATTGACTTTTTTCGGTGGGAGTGAGATACCCGAAGTATATCGTTACCACCGAGATAGGATCTATCTCGGTGGTAACGAGTATATCCGATATTTAAACAGAGATGGAGACAGACGTCAGTGAAGACGTCAAAATAAATTTTGTCATTTGACGCGTTTTCCCGGACGATCTGGCCACGGTGAGTCGTTACATTGCTGTAAGGCATCGGTTCCAATCATTTAGAGACGCAACTGTGGCGACAAAACTTGATTGAACATTTTCAATTTTCTGTTTACATTCGCGGAGAGCCAACGGTTCAAATAGCCCGTGCAGGCTCCACCCAGCATTAGATCGCCGTAGATCATTTTGTAAACTCAAGACTGCGAAGCCGAAGGTCCAAGATTCGAATCGCGGCCGGGTCGCATTTTTTTTTTTTGGGAAAATTTTATATATTTACCAGTCCACAGAGAAAGCACCGTGGAACAGTGCTCGAGTCGCACGCAGCGCGGCCCTAGGGCCGAAGGCCCGAGAGAAAGGTCAAACTTCGCTGACGCGAAGTTTGCCTGCCTTTCTAGTAATTTTATTATAAGACGTGGGATAAATTTTTCACGTAGGATTACCTCCCAGACACATCATTTTATCTTCAATGATTTTTAAGTAATTGATCAGCAATTGTATTTCATGTCTAATCTTTGAAGGATTTTTTATACTTATAGGAGTATAACACATTTTTATTGTAATTTCCATTCCCCATAAGTAATTAATATAAACAATAATTAAATGCAACTCAAAGTTTATAGTTCTTCATTCACCTGCAAAATTGTGAATTATTATTTTTAGAAAATTTCGAACAAAAAGGATGAGCAGTTTATAAAATATGGATTATATGCATATAGTGAAGGAACACTTACCACAAAGGTTAGAAGTATGCGTTTTGATGGAATTCCAGTATTATTTATACCTGGTAATAGAGGATCATATAAACAAGGTATTCATATTCATTAATGACCTATATGGACCCCGAATACTGGTTCAATTGTAAAGGATGTAATGAACATCTAGGGCTTATACAGGGCAAAGGGCTACAAACTGAGGCTCTGATATTTGTTGTTACATCTTTTATTATATCTACAACCAGTAGAACATACTCTATACTCGGTTTCTGTTAGATAATGATTATAATAAAACATATTGACAATTTTTAATAAGAATGGTATAACTTCAGTTCTAATTTTTAGTTTTTATGTTCCCAATTTTGTCCTTTTGAACAAAAATCTGAAATAAATCAAATATGTTTTAAGTATGTAGGTACTTTAAAGAAAACATACAAATAATGTTGAATTAGTATTTTTAATAATCAGTAATTAAGTTGTAATTATGTTGAAAGTATTCAAAGGGTGTAGCCGGGTAAGTATAGTGTTGAGTACTTATTTAAATTTAAAAACAATTGTACTTTGTTTGACAGTATTGACAGTTGTGCTTGATATATGAATAGTATTCTTTGTCATTCATAAAATAAAAATAAAGTTGTTATTTCATGTACCTAACAAGTAGTTAATTAAAAGAAGGAACCTGAATAATATACATATAGGTAAATTGACCCCCAAAGCTTTTGGATCAAATTCAGTGTTGATAAATAAACCTGAAAAAAGTAATTCCTTTTTCTTATTCATAACAGTAAACTTCCAGAAATGTACTATTTAAATTTTTGTAAAAAAATAATATAATTGTAGATTTTGGTTATTTATATTTTATGGAAAAATATTGACTAGCATTTGATTTTTAAAAAAGTATGTAAGGAATAAAAATTTATTTACCCCATAATAATCATTTGCATACGCCATAGAAATTAGTAAAACAACATCTGTATCTGTAGTTTGTTAGCAACTCTTTTTTAATTTTTAGAATTGGTCACTGTATTAAAAAAAAAACATTAAAATACAATGCGTCTTATTTTTACAATATCATATATTCAATATATTGGGACTTCTAAAATATAAAAACTTTAGATTAATGTACTTGTTGATACAAATAAATAAAAAAGGAAGTTGCATTAATCACTACACTATCACTGTTAATTACAGTTATTCATGAGAAAGTTCTCATTTGTTTTCTGAGCATGTTCACGAATTTTGGAGAATATTTCTTAGCCTTGAGAACGAGAATATTTCCCAAAATTGTCGAAAACTTTCTCCAAAATTCTGAAGGCAATTCTACACCTATGTGCTGCTATTTTACTTTTAGTGTTTGTGTGATGCTTTTTATATTTTGTATCTAACATATATTTTGTTTTAAAAAAATTAATTTTGTTGTCAAATACATATATACTCCACGGTCGAAATTATAGAGACTGACTCATCGCTAGCTTTTGGACTAGTAAGGAGGGTGAAGCGTGTGGTGAACGAAAATCCATTGGCGTGTCTGTGTAAAAGGCAACAAGATATAGAGAACATGCAAAAAAGATAATAGAACATCATATCTAATATTTTTGACGGTTTGCTACAACCAGCACTTTGATCCATTTTAATTATTACAAAATGTCCCGATTGTGTTTTTTAATTTATAAATTTATTCTAGCCACGGAATTAGACCCCTCGCCTACACTTATGCTATGGGTTTCTAAGGACGGCTAAGTCAAGTCCGTTTACACTCACTAAAAAAGCATTTCCCTATTCCCTACCAAGTGCAAAAGACAGATAGAATATAGATCGACGTTCTCAAAAACTTAAAATGTCTGTATCTCGAAAACAGTTGAGTTTATCGATTTGTAACAAGTATACCATTTTTAATTAGAATTGAACGCATTTCAATAATTTCTAGTTAAAAAATTCAAAATTGTAAAATATAAAAGGTTAGACATATTTTTACATTGACAGGACAGTACAACTAGTGCCCCCTAGACGTGACCCTGACACTATTTGCATATTCGTATTTGCCACCTCAGAAAACGTAAAACTACAAATTTTCAAAGCAATCGGTCCATATATACTTAAAATATAGATAAAAAAAGAAAATATTTTTTCAACTTTAACTGTAGAACGAAAATGAGCAACAATTGAAAGGCACGTTTGGCTCAATCGCTATATTTTGACGTTAACAATTTGCCATTAAGCTGTGTACCATTATTAATGACTCACCCTGTATAGATTTCTTCTACATAATAAAATGGAAATCAATAAATAAGTATCTCCGAATGTCATTGTAAAACAGTAATATCTTATTTTTATCTTAAAGCATTTTATCGAATCAACATATTCTTAATTTTTACACTAAAAGGTCTCCATCATTTAAATTAATAATGTATAACAAAGAAAACAACTTTATGATAGCCGTTTAATCATTTAGAACAACAACGATCGTCTTTCAGGCCGATAAAGATTCAGCTTCATAAGCTTGGCAGACGATCTTTGTTATATCTTATTAGTAACAGACTATTATTTTCGTGTTTGTTGCTATAAAAAGAAGCATTTCAATTAATTTCATCCTTGCGGATATAAATTTTTTAAATATTTTTTTGCGCTTATGTGGGTAGCAGACGAGTTTTGTTGTGGAATTTAGGTGGAAGACGATATTTTCTAAACTTCTTATGTTTCAACTGATATGTACAATAAGTTTCACGTATGCGGCTATACATTTTTGTTGTTGATTTTTTGCTGTAATTGTAACCCTCCTGTAACCACCTGTTGCGGGGGTTGGTTGCACCGGCAGACGTTCATATTACTATTATACAAGGTGTAACTGAAATAAGTATTCAAAATTTCTGAGCTTGTAAAACAAGTCGAAAAATGACGAAAACTTTAGTACAATTTTTGTCAGTGGCGGCTCCTAAGGGAGCTACGCTCTCCTAAAGGGGTAACCTCGGAAACAGTTTTTAATGCGTAACATCCAAACGGCTCGACATTAAGTCACGAAATTTTGGTGAGATATTAACCTTGACGTGCTTAATAAGTCTCATAAAATACATTTCAAAATTTGCTACAGGGGCGTGAGAAAATGCAGGACCCAGGGACAAATTTAATCATATCTTTTTTGTAGTCAATTTTTTCTAGTTCCTGACTCGAAAATATTGAAATTTGAAGTATTTAACATAAAAAAGGTCCTCTTGTTAAATTTCACTAGGATGTGCCGTTTTCCAGTAAAATCGATTTCAATCATTCCCAACGTGCTCCAAATTCAACTTTCATTACATAGCAAAATAAATTAATTGCAGTGTGCCATGGGGAAAACAACTAGTCTGACAGTTAACAGAAATGTCAAGTATTTTTAGTTTCAAATTTGTCATTTGAGTATTCGCAGTGCCGTTTTATAGTAAATAAAAATATCAAATAATTTAAAAATGCAACAGTATACATTTTCTGAGTATGTAGATATGCTTTTGACGTTAGGTGAATGTCATGGAAGCGCAAGAGCAGCCGCACAACGATACGGTGAAAAGTTCCCCAACAGAAATGTGCCCAATTACAAAACATTTCTTTGCACAGAAAGGCGTTTGCGAGAATGGGGTACGTTAAAAAGGAACAATTTTGAGACAGGCAGGCGTAGAATAATTAGAAATGTCCTGAATGAGGAAAATATTTTTAATTTAGTTGAAGCTAACGCCACACTTAGTACAAGACGACTATCAGTTTAAAATAACATGTCTCATATGACAGTATGGAGGATAATGAGAGAACAAAAATTATATCCCTATCATTATAGACAGGCCCAAGACATTTTACCACAGGACAGGCCCATGCGCAGACAGTTTTGTCAGTTGGTTTTAGACAGGCAAGCCGAAGATCCGATGTTTCTATCGAATATTATTTTTACCGATGAAGCTACCTTTACCCGAAGCGGTGTTTTTAATATGCGCAATGAACATAATATGTGGGCCGAAGAAAATCCTAATGCTCGGAAGGTAACCCATTATCAGCATTCATTAAAAATAAATGTTTGGGCTGCCACATTAGGAAATAATTTATTTGGGTATCACATCATGCCTGGAAATTTAACCGGAGCAATGTACCATCAATTTTTGTCTACTAGATTGTATGAGGATATTCCTTTGGTAAGACGAGGTTCCTTATGGTACATGCATGACGGCGCCCCTCCTCACTTCAACCGTCAATGTCGACAGTGGTTAAACGAGCACTTCCCAAATCGCTGGATTGGCCGAGGAAATGATGCTGCCATATATTGTCCTCCACGGTCACCGGACCTCAACCCAATGGATTTTAACGTGTGGGGTCAAATGAAACAAAAAGTGTGTATCCAAGCTGTTGACAATGAGGAACAGTTACGTCAGCGTATAGAATATGCATTTAATGAACTCAATGTGGAGCACAAACTATACCGGAACCTATTTTTTTTTGAAAACAGGTTACGTGCGTGCATTAGGGCAAACGGCGGACATTTTGAAAGGTGAATCTAGTCTGTCTTCTTGACTAGGGCACATTTTCTGCTAAATAAATTAAGATATTTGGTTCATTTGTTAAATTAAACTAAATGGTTTAAATCTGTTAAAATGTTACGTAAAAGTTTCAGCCGCTTACAATAGTTTAATAAATAATCTCATATGTATCTATTTTTTAGCTTTTATTTATATCACCATATTTTTATTTGTTACTATTAAGAGTGTTAAAAATATTTGACATTTCTGTTAACTGTCAGACTAGTTGTTTTCCCCATGGCACACTGCAATTAATTTATTTTGCTATGTAATGAAAGTTGAATTTGGAGCACGTTGGGAATGATTGAAATCGATTTTACTGGAAAACGGCACATCCTAGTGAAATTTAACAAGAGGACCTTTTTTATGTTAAATACTTCAAATTTCAATATTTTCGAGTCGGGAACTAGAAAAAATAGACTACAAAAAAGATATGATTAAATTTGTCCCTGAGTCCTGCATTTTCTCACGCCCCTGTAGCAAATTTTGAAATGTATTTTATGAGACTCATTAAGCACGTCAAAGTTAATATCTCACCAAAATTTCGTGACTTAATGTCGAGCCGTTTGGATGTTACGCATTAAAAACTGTTTCCGAGGTTACCCCTTTAGGAGAGCGTAGCTCCCTTAGGAGCCGCCACTGACCAAAATTGTACCAAAGTTTTCGTCATTTTTCGACTTGTTCTACAAGCTCAGAAATTTTGAATACTTATTTCAGTTACACCTTGTATATTGAACACATAACACATACAAAAAGAAATGAAGCTTGCGAAAATGACCCGGAAATTTCTGTCGTTAACTCCCGGACTATAATAGTGTTTTTATATTATGTCTGAGTCACTCTATAATTTCGACCGCGAGGTATAGTAAAATTATTTCTATATCCTAAAGTTTACACACTCACATTCAAAAGAAAATGTGTTCTTTTTAACACAAAATCATAATCATATAATTTTATTAATAAAATCTGAATAATCAACAAAAAATTTTTTCTTAATATATTTTTTTTAAATAAAGTAGTTGTATGTACTTATATCTGTTTCTTAATATAATTTAGAATATTGTATCTAAAAATGACTTGAAATTAAACCTTGAAGACATTTATTTCTTGGTAATTGAAATTTTTTTTAGAATATTCTTGAAATTAATAGAAACTGAGAACATTTCCGAGAATTAGTTGTCAAACTGTAAGAGGTTATTGTTTGAGTAATTTTAAGCCAAAAATATTAATCTTTTCTGAAGTCCTATCCCCGAAGACACTTGATAAATGGTCCAATTAAAGGTAAAAACCTACCGAATCTAATATATTTACCAGTGTGAAACATACTGATAGTTATCTTCACTGAAAACTGTTACTACTTTCTGAAAAAATAATTCCTAAATTTTTTTTACAACTGCAACTATAAATAAAAGCTAATTTCGAATTTTTTAAAGAGGTTATTTTATTTAATTAGACAAATAATTAGTTAAGATCCATATCGAAAATCTTTAGAAATAATAAAAAAGCGATTTTTTTAATTTAATTTAATTTAATTTTATTTTTGAATAAGAAACAAACAGGTTAGAAACAACCTAATTACATGTTTCTAGAAAAAAAAGAAATGTATATACATGCACATACCTATCTAACTTACCTAATTAAAATACAAAATAAACTGCAGCAAGGGAGCAGCCAGGCAAAGAGAACCAGGACGATCAATTTCAAGTAAAATCTATATTACGGATAACTCTATTAAATGTTATTAATGTAGTATCAAAAATGTCTATAGATATTCTATGTCTGTGTCTATTGAAAATAGTACACATATCACTAACAAGAGTACTAGAACTGACATAAAAAATTAATTGTGTTGGACGTATACGGTGGTCAGGTATATTTAAATTTATTTAAATGTTAATTTTCGGGTAATTCTCCTATTTTCTAACTTACAGATCTTAAACTGTTTTCGCAATGGCTCATAGGAAACAAATCCGGGACTAATATGATATTCTTTGTAATAAAGATATTTTATAAATTTGTTTTGAATTTTTTCAAGAGCATCCCTAAGATACTGTTTTGAAGGGCCCCAAATAATAGATCCATATTCTAAACGACTACGAATAAGAGTATTAAATAAATATAAAATAGAATTAATATTTTTAAAATCAACTGTTACTCTTTTAATGAAACCCAGAAGTTTATATGAAGCATTAGTTAATTCATTCAGATAGTTTTTAAAACTCAAATTAGGTTGAAAGTTAATTCCTAGATCCTTAAAGTCATAAATTCTAGACAAAATATTGTTATTCATTGTATGTTCAGGCGTACGTGCTTTACTAAATGTCATGACTTTACATTTATCTAAATTGAAGGGCAATTTGTTTTCTACGGACCAGTCATAAATTACGTTTATATCATTTTGTAATTTTGAAAAATCATTGATATTACTAATTTCAGTAAAGAGTTTTAAGTCATCTGCATACATGAGACAGTCGGATGTTACACTCTGTGGTAAATCATTTATAAAAATTTAAAAAAGTAACGGTCCCAAATTCGAACCTTGTGGCACACCAGATCTAGCTAGATATGTTTCAGAATCAGTACTGTGATAACAAACAAATTGTTTTCGGTTCCGTAGATATGAAGAGAAGAAAATTACTAAATGGTCACTTAAACCAAGTGCATGCAATTTGCATAGTAGTATGTCATGATTTACCCGATCAAACGCTTTAGCAAAATCCGTGTATACAGTGTCAACCTGTTTTCCCTCATTGAAAGCAATATAAATATTATTAACAAAAGTAGCTAAATTAGTTTCTACTGACCTGCAACGGAAAAAACCATGTTGTTGAGGCACAATCAGATTTTTTGTAAAACTATATATTTCATAAATTACAAATTCAAAAAGTTTTGCCACACAGTTTAAAACAGTAATAGGCCTGTAATTTTTTACTAAATTCTTATCATCCTTTTTGTGTATAGGCGTTACTCTTGCCATTTTAAATTCGTTTGGAAATTTACCACTGCTTAATGACTTTTGAAAAATTATTAGTAAGGGATATAAAAGAATATCTTTGCATGCCTTATATATATATAACAGGGTATTCCATCTGGACCAGCAGATTTTTTAGGTTTAAGTTTATTAAAAGCTTTTTCCAACTCATGTATAGTAATATGTACATCATGTAAATGTTCCGAATTGATAATCGATTTACGTGCACCATTTTTTATTAAATGTATGTCATAAGTAGATTTCTCCTGGCAGTAAACTGAACTAAAATATTCAGCAAAAGCATCAGAAATAATTTTTTTGTCAGTTATATGCTGATTATTAATATTAAATTGAAGATCAGAGTTTCTATTTTTTCGATTTGACTTTACAAAATTCCAAAAATTGTTTGAGTCCCTACTTAAATTGTGTTCAATGTTTTTAATATACTCAGAATGAGATTGTTTGATTTCTAATTTTAAATTTGCTCTTAATTCCCTATAAGAGTTTAAAAAAATTCAGAACGACATTTTCTTTTTCTAAAATACTCTTTTTGTTTCAATTTAATTTTTATTTCTTTTGTAAACCAAGGTGGGTATGTTTTCCTACATTTATCATTAATTTTTTTATATTTTGGAACACAAATATCTAAAATTTCAAATAGAAATAGCCTACGGCATCATCAACATCAGAAAAATAATTCAACCTTTCCCAGTTGCAATTATTAAGTAATTCGTACAATAATGTAAAATTAGCTTGTTTAAAGTTATACTTCTATCTGCTAAATTATTGTTATTATTTTCCAAATACTTCAATTTAGTAATATTAATTTCGGCCAATAAAGGAGGATGTTTCCTATCAATATTAACAAGAGGTACTAACTCTTCTTTATTTGAAACTGGTGAATTGGCAAATACCAAATCTAAAGTTTTCCGATCCTCATTAAGACAATTATTAAAAGATTTTAAGTTATACATACTTAATAGTTCACCTATGTAAGTCACGGATCTGCTGTCATTATGAAATGTAAACTGTGTGCCAAATACATACGGTAAATTAAAATCTCCAAATATAATTAGGTTTGTATTTAAATTAAAATCTCATCTATAATTTCGTATATATCAACGTAATCTTTAAAAAATTGAGAATTTGACTGTGGTGCCATATACGTACAGTTAAAAATAAAAGAAATACCATATACAGAGTGGTCTGTAAGTAATGGTTTTACTTCAAAATATTACGATTGGAGCCAACATGCCTTAATAAAATGTTGATAACAAAAAAGATACAGGGTGTCAAAGTTGGAAATTAAAAATTGAATTTTCGTAATAATTATAATATTTTTGAGTGTATGAACGTGAAAATTTAGGGGTAGATGTTTTTGTATACGAGAAATCATAATTTGTTATCTATTTCGATGTATCTTCTAGAGGGCGCCACATACGCCGTGTTTATGACGTAAATACGAGCATAATTTTTTTATCCACAACGTTAACGCTTCTTTTTTTTAAAAATCTTAAACCTACATTATTTTCGTGAAAAAATGGTATACTTGTCATTAGCTCTAGAAATTGTCCGTTTTCAAGAAAAACGCATTTCAACAATCTGCTGCATGTTTCATTACAGGAAATTTTATCGTAGTGTGCGACAATGCCAAGACAGTTTTGACAATTAGAAAAAATCATTGTGACGGTTAGCAATTAATTCAAATTGTATTTATTAATTTTTGGTAAAAATCAATTAAGTATTTAAAAGAAAATAACGAATTATGCCGAGACATAATAATTTCTCGAATTTGGAAATGAGAGATATGACGGTTGTTTATTGTCAACAAAATTTCAATGGACGTGCTGCGCAACGTGAATATTGCCGAAGATTTCCAAACAGATTGCAACCTGGTAAACGACTGTTTCAAAATCTATTCAGAAACTTAGGCGAAAGTGGTTCATTTCGTCCTAAACGAGATAATTTAGGTCGACCAAAAATGATTACGCCTGACCAGGAAGACGAAATACTAATTCGCATTGCAGATGATCCACAAACTAGTTCAAGACGATTAGCTGCAGCCACGGGAATTAATAAAACATCAATTTTAAAGACATTACATGAAGAAAAATATCATCCATATCATTTTACACCAGTTCAAAATTTATTACCTGTCGATCTTCCTTCAAGATATCAATTTGCAAGTGATATTCGGAACAAGCAGAATACTGACTATACATTTGTCAACAGAATATTGTTTACAGATGAAGCGACATTTACTCGCCGAGGTATTTTCAATTTAAGAAATAAGCATTGTTGGGAAGTTCAAAATCCTCATGTAACTCGAGAACGGCACTTTCAACATGAATTTAAGATTAATGTTTGGTGTGGGATCATTGGAAACCATTTTCTAGGTCCATATGAGTTGCCAGGAAATTTAAATGGTACAAGTTATTTAAATTTTTTAGAAAATAGCTTTGTTGATCTATTGGATGCGTTACCACTGAATTTGAGGCAAAATATGTGGTTCATGCAAGATGGCGCTCCGCCACATTTTACTCATCAAGTAAGAACATATCTAAACCAACACTTTCCTGAACGTTGGATTGGCCGTGGTAGTATATTTCCTTGGCCGCCACGTAGTCCAGACTTCAACCCTTTAGATTTTGGTGTATGGGGTACAATGAAGGAAATTGTTTATAAAAACACTATAAATACTCGCGTCCAACTTTGGCAAGAAATTAGTAATGCCTCAACTTTATTTGATCCAATAGTATTATTTAATATTAGACGAACTTTCATAAATTGTATGGACAAGTGCATGGAGGTGAATGGTGGACATATTGAAAATTTACTTTGAAACATTTCCTATTTTTCCTTAGGTACATATTCAGTTTTTTACTTGTTAAACGCTTGATAAAATCATAGTTTTGTTTAATTAAATTTCTCCTTTAACTGGTTTTGTAAATAAAATTTATCAACTTGATAATTTGTATTTTAATGTGTACAAAGGGATAATGTTTAATTGTCAAAATTAATGTTTTCATTAGCGCACACTACGATAAAATTTCCTGTAATGAAACATGCAGCAGATTGTTGAAATGCGTTTTTCTTGAAAACGGACAATTTCTAGAGCTAATGACAAGTATACCATTTTTTCACGAAAATAATGTAGGTTTAAGATTTTTAAAAAAAAGAAGCGTTAACGTTGTGGATAAAAAAATTATGCTCGTATTTACGTCATAAACACGGCGTATGTGGCGCCCTCTAGAAGATACATCGAAATAGATAACAAATTATGATTTCTCGTATACAGAAACATCTACCCCTAAATTTTCACGTTCATACACTCAAAAATATTATAATTATTACGAAAATTCAATTTTTAATTTCCAACTTTGACACCCTGTATCTTTTTTGTTATCAACATTTTATTAAGGCATATTGGCTCCAATCGTAATATTTTGAAGTAAAAAATCTAGTATGTCTCTATGGACCATTACTTACGGACCACCCTGTATATTAACCTTAACAAACAATGTTTCTAAATAAGTTTCTACTTTAATTAAAGAACTTTTAAATTTTTTAAGTACAGCTATTAAAACACCTCCACCTCGTTGCTTACCTGTTTTTTTCACTTCGCCTATCTTTCCTATAAACTACATATCTCTCGTCAAATAGTTCAGAATCCCGTATATCATTAATAAGCCAAGTTTCTGTTAACAGTAATAAATCATAGTTTTCGTATACTAAATTTCTGTAAAAATTAATTGTCTTGGTTCTAAGTCCCCTGCAGTTTTGATAATAAATTCTAAGAGTGTTCAGGTTAATCACTATTTTAACAGATTTCCTCTAGCTTTCATTAGTTAGGTATACAAAATTACATAAACTTATCTAAAACAATGCATCGCATCTGATTTGAAATTATATAGAATCATTTAGATATCACCTTCTAAAACGAAAAGTATAACAAATATAACTGATTCGTATTAATTTAACCATAACAATGAGATCTAACTATATATAAAAAAAGAAAAAGTATGTATATGTAGACATCAATATACTAAGATATCTAATAACTACAATGAAATTTGTTTTAATTAACGAATTATCAAAACTTTCGATTAATAATTAAATAAGATAATTTAACAGTTTCATTAGCAAAAAAGAATACTGAATAGTAAATGCCTGCAGACCAGGAAAAAAAAACAGCAAAAAAAAACAAACACATGTAAACATCTAAATACCATATAGTACCAGGAAAGTTTTTATACAAAGAAATTTCTAGTTGTACCACATTAATAAAGTTATAGATCATTTTCTGAATTTATCGTAATTTTTCTGCCCTCACGTATCGCATAAACTTTCCCGCCAATGCACCAGGCGTGCCTTTTTCCATATTTTCTTTTGGCACACTGTAGTAATTGATACCTATTTTTCGTAAGATCCTCATATATTGACACTTCACTATTTCTCAATAATTTTCTTGCAGCAAAAACTTCATTTCGTTTAACGTTTCTTACAAAGTTAACAATTATGGCTCTAGACCTGCTAGAATCAGCAATTTTGCCAATGCGATAAGCACTGTCAATTTCTAATTCTGTACATGAAATCTTCAATGCTTTATTTACAAATGACACGATTACATCAAGAACATTTTCATCTTTGTTCTCCAAAAGACCATAAAATCGTAACGTACTTGCTTTTTTTGTTGTTTCAGAGAATCACATGTTATGTTAATATTCTCAATTTCCTTTTGATTAGAAGTTACACTTTGATTAAGAAGTTTGATTGTATTAGAAACTTCAGTAACTTGTTCAGTTAATTTGGAAAATTTATTTTCAAGTTTATCTTCTAATTGACGTACGAAGTAGCTACAGACCTTTGTAATCAGTTGTTCAACTTCATCCATATTGGATTTGTCAGACAAACCACTAGTGTTTCCGGCTTGCCCATGGCTACCACTTTATTAATATGATCGGACAAGCTTGTCATTGTTCTGCTGAATTAACAAATGTCAAATTTTCACTGCACTTCAGTCTTTTGATGAAAAACTAAGACCCGTTGTGACAGCACTCTCACTTATTTTCTTATATGACTTAAATTCAGTTTTTAATTTCCAATGCAACCACTTAAACAATGAAAACTATAGGAGCTCTGCCAACGTGCTATTCGCTCAATGGCATGTTCTGACAATTTTAGCACCTTGTATATCGAAAACTATCGATTTGTGGCCCTTTATTCATATAACGTTTTTTGTTTAAAATCACTTAAAGAATAGTCCATTACACACTAAAGAAGTAGTCAAAATCTCATTTGCAGGCTTTTCCCCTTATGAACATCAATTTAACTTTTATCTGGACAATTACACAACAAAAACTTTGGGGGCCATTTTGCTCGTATTATCCTGCTACATCCTTTTAATTTTTATTTATTTACTGTCCTAATAAATAAAGTAATTTTTATAATTGGAAAAATAATATTTATAAATTTCAGTTCGTTCCCTCTCATCAGTGGCATTGCGAAAAGCTTTAAGTTTAAGGTCTTACCATTTTGACTATTTTACAATGGATTTTAATTCTGAATTAAGTGGCGTATATGGACCTCTACTGTATGATCAGCTTAAATATATTAAGTATTCCCTGAATCGAATATTTGAATTGTATAGAGAGGGAAGCAAACCAAATTCTATTATTATAATAGGACATTCTATAGTAAGTATAAACATAATTTTGAAATATGAGGAACATTGAAATCTTAATATACAGTATGTCCATGGTTAAAGTAGAAAAGAAGGAAAATATTTTTATTTTTCATTTTACGAGAAAGGCATTCTTGATTAAAATTTTTGCTTGTCTTTAAAATGCCGTTGACAAGGAGAACTATCATCTTGCATGTACAGGGTGGTCAGAAAATCGGTAATGTAAAAATCGTTCAAGAATAAACTGCCTTTGTTTTTAACAATACAGAAATTTGTTATTAAGGAAAGTTGTTTAGAAATAAAATTTATATTAAAATTTTAATTATGTATGAATCGGCCTACTTTGATAGAAACGGACATTAGGCAATACATTTTTATTGTTCATTTTACGAGAAAAATGCATCCTTGATTAAAATTTTTGCTTGTCTTTAAAATGCGGATGGAGAATAAAACAGTTTGACAACAATCGTCAGAATGGAAAGTGATGGAGCTTTTGAATAATAGTGAAAGTTATTGTTAATATGCTTCCGTTGCAGCAAAAAATTTATTTAATACAGCGTTTTGACAAAATTACTAAATAAAATTCTTCATGCCAATTATACTTATTTGAATGATGAACAAAAGGCAGTTTATTCTTGAAGAATTTTTATATGTACCGATTTTCTGATCATCCTGTACATGCAAGGTGAAAGTTCTCCATGCCAATCGCATTTTAAAGAAAAGTTTGATCAAGAATGCCTTTTTTTTGTAAAATGAAAAAAATATATATATATATTCTCCCTCTTTTCCACTCTAACCATGGACATACATAATTTGAATATGCATAAAAAATTGAAAGAGTTTTATTCACTGTCTGATAGAGCGAGTATCAACTTGTTCAGTAATACAATCTCTAGCATAATGTGGTGCATAGGACAAATATGAATAAAGTGGCAAGTCCTTTAAGTAGTATTACTATACAGAATGTCTAGAAATTATAAGGAAAATAGAAAATTTTTATATTCATAAAAATAATGGGCCAAGTTCGTAAGATACTCTCGAAGTCTCCATGTGGCGTTACATAATTAAAATAATATTTTTTCCAGGTAAACAATTGTTCTTGATTTATAATGTTTATTTGCCGTTAAAAAAATAAGCAGCTTAATTATAAAAGTTGTTAAATAACACAACCACACACAAAAAAAAGTTGTCTGTACTTTTCATACGACATGTTATCTGTAGTATTTTTGCCCCATGATCACAAATCCCGTCTCAGAATTGAGCGATCACATCACAGGAATTTCCTAACCTCAAAAAAACAGGTCAAAAATAGCAAAAATTCACGAAAAAATGCTAGGAAAAAAAAATATATTTTTTTTCTATAGGTATTCAAATGTTCATTTATATGGTTAAGACCACGCCGAACGTGAATCCGCGGTCAGAATTGAAGGTTCAATTAAGGTCAGATATCACGAATTTTTAAGAAATAACAGATTGGCGCCAAATTTGGATAAGGGGGTTTTCGGGGTCGCTGATCTCGGATCCAAGGACAATTTTGCAAAATTCAAGATGGCGGATCCAAGATGGCCGACCAAATTTTCAACTGACAGATTCACGCCTAATTTGGTATACGGGGGTTTTAGGGGTCGCTGATTACGAATTCGAGGCCAGAATTGCGAAATTCATTTTGTAATATTTTTGTTTGCTTTATAACCTGAGTACCCAATCATGTTTTAACCTTCTTTTTTTGGCTATATTTTGTTTTTTTTTCCTGTAAAAATTATTCACGGGTTTTCTGTCTAATCTCAGGTAATAAAGTACATAGGTAATTGATTAAATTTTTAAAAATGATATTTTTTAATTTTGTAAATCTCGAATTCGTGGTCAGTGACCCTGAACACCCCAGTGTATCAAATTTGGTGCGAATGTGTTATTTTTTGAAAATTTGGTCGGTCATCTTGGATCCGCCATCTTGAATTTTGTGAAATTGACCTCGAATTCATGATCAGTGACCCCGAGAACCTACTTATACCAAATTTGGCGCTAGTGTGTTATTTTTTGAAAATTGGTTGGCCATCTTGGATTCGCTATCTTGATAAATAACAATTGACATCGGATCCGTGATCAGTGATCCCGAAAATCCCCGAATACCAAATTTGGCGCGAATCTGTTATATATTTTTTTTTAATTCGTGATATCTGACCTTAATCGACCCGTTTTTTGAGGTTAGAAAAAGAACCATCAATTCTGACCGTGGATTCACGTTCAGCGGGGACTTAATCAAATAAATGAACATTGTTTTGTATTTTTCCTAGCACTTTTTCGTGAATTTTTGCAATTTTTGACCTGTTTTTTGAAGTTAAGGAATTCCTGTGATGTGATATCTCAATTCTGACACATTCTGACGGATTCGTGATCAGGAGGCAAAAATACTACGGATAACATGTCGCATGAAAAGTACAATTTTTTTTTGTGTGGCTGTGTACAAAAAGGTCCTTTTCTTTCAAATCGATAATAAATGCTGTTATGTTTTATAAAATAAGGAAGGTTTGATAAGGAAGCAAGTAATTTGGGAATAGTAGTAGTAGTAGTGAAAGGGGATGGCCTCAGCCCGGCAAGTAGTCCACAAGTGGTCACTTTATGCCTACCTCACCGTCCCATCACCTGTCCACTTTCTGCCTTTGAACACCAGGATTTTGGTCCATGGAAGGTCTCTCACCTCAACCCCTTGTAGCTTTTCAGTACCAAAAACTTTGTCTTAACCTCCCAAAGGCTGTACAGTGTCCCAAAAGTTGGACCCGGGTGTTCTCCCCTACTCCACATGTCGGTCATAAAGGGTCCTCAATTCCTATTAAACTTAAATGTCTCCTAAGTCTGTAATGGCCTGTCAGAACCCCCATTATTTGGTTTAGGTCTTTTCGACTGAGGCTCAGCAGCCATCTCGTCTTAAGTTTGCTAGGTCCATATATAAACTATGGGCCTGCCTACATCCTCTGTTCCTCCTCCAGTTTTGACCTTTAAAGTTTGATAGGCCCATTTATTAAGGGCCCCATTAATACTACCTCGTGTGATTCCGAGGATTGGTTCAGGTCCCTGACCAGGTCCCCTAGATCCAAGATGAGCCAGTTGCGAGCTCGTTACCAGGAACCCAAACCAAGTCTACCTCTCTTCCCACAGTTCCTTACCTGCTCCTTGCCAAGATAGCGAAAACCTCAGACTGAAAGACTGTGGCATACATACCCAGTGAAAAACTTTCCTCGATACCAGTGCCTTCCAGATAAATTCCTGCTCCTGAAAACTTGTCTCCTACCCGAGATCCATCAGTATAGCATACTTGAGATCCCGGGGTGAACATATGACCTTCCTGCTTCCATTGCTCTCTCGAGGGAAAGGAGGTGACATATTTCCTTCCTAACCTAAGCCGGTCCTCTGATTCTATGACCCTCATGGCGGATATTGGGATATCCCTCCACCCTGAGGTCCACGGCAGTGTGACCCTCATTGCGTCCTTTCGCTCGCCAACCGCTTGTGTCCCTTATCATTAGGCATGTCACCATGGCCTCCGTTACAATCCATATAGGGGTTGGCAACACCAGAAGGACCTATAATGCCATTGGGGTCGTCCTCATTGCCCCAGCAGGAAAGTATTTGGATTCTCGACAACTGGCTACCGTCACCCGGTCCACACTCAGCCACCAGACCAGGTCCCCACTTTTTGCCAACTACCTTTCTTAACTTCCAGAGAGTTGCAATTGATTTCCGGGTAATTCTTTAAACCTGTGCCCCCAAAACAGTTTACTATCCAGGATTACCCCCAGGTATTTGACTTTCTTGCCCAAAGTCAGGGACTTCTCATACATGGTTGGGGCCCTGAAGTTGCCTATCTCCTTCTCCTTGTAAATAGGTTTATCTTAGTCTTCTTTGTATTGACGGAGAGCCTCACACCACCTCTCTATAATCCTACATGCCTTCTGTTGCATACCATGTCCAAAAACCGACCCTCGACTAGATCCACGCCATCATCAGCGTAAGCCTGGGCATCTCTTTATCCCTCCATGGATAGGCGTTCCAAGAGGCCATCCATTACTAGGCACCATAGAAGCGACGAGAAAATGCTTCAATTGCTTACTGTCGATTAATGCTCTTGGTACACTCACACCAAATTTGGTTTTTCTAAGTTATAACTGAGATATTGATTTTTTTCGAAATTTGAAATCTCACTTTCAATGCCTATAACTTCTCAGGGGTGTAGCTTAGTATAAACACATATTACAACCATATGCGACAGTGAAAGAGAGGGAAATACATTGTAGGACAAAGAAGGAGATGCATCCCAGTTAAAACCCCGGGATGCTAAGACGAAATCCATGTAAGAAAAGAACACTTCGGTCATCTTCAGTTCAGTGCGAACAGCCGAGCTGAGCGGACGTGTTTGTGAGGTGAAGTGATTGCAACGAGCAAAATCTACCTGCNTGTTCCAGAGAATCACATGTTATGTTAATATTCTCAATTTCCTTTTGATTAGAAGTTACACTTTGATTAAGAAGTTTGATTGTATTAGAAACTTCAGTAACTTGTTCAGTTAATTTGGAAAATTTATTTTCAAGTTTATCTTCTAATTGACGTACGAAGTTGCTACAGACCTTAGTAATCAGTTGTTCAATTTCATCCATATTGGATTTGTCAGACAAACCACTACGTGTTTCCGGCTTGCCCATGGCTACCACTTTATTAATATGATCGGACTAGCTTGTCAATGTTCTGTTGAATTAACAAATGTCAAATTTTCACTGCACTGCAGTCTTTTGAAGAAAAACTGAGACCCGTTGTGATAGCACTTTCACTTATTTTCATATATGACTTAAATTCAGTTTTTAATTTCCAATGCAACCACTTTAAACAATGAAAACTATAGGAGCTCTGCCAACGTGCTACTCGCTCAATGGCATATTCTCATTTATATATATATATATATAT
>NW_019417392.1:47506-49454 GCF_000390285.2 Anoplophora glabripennis | reverse complement strand
CTCGCTCAATGTGCGCAATTACCTAAATGAGACGTTTCCAGGACGCTGGATAGGACGAAGAGGTGCAATTGAGTGGCCCCCTCGGTCACCCGACTTAAATCCTTTAGATTTCTTTCTCTGGGGGCACATTAAAAGCAAAGTTTACAGCACTCCACCTGATACCTTGGAAGATCTGCGAGGACGAATCATTAATGTATGTCGCGAAGTAACACCGCAAGTGCTCCAGAATGTTCGACAACGGTTTGAAGACAACCTGTATCATTGTATGCAAGTTGGCGGACAACATTTTCAGCATTTACTTGACTAATACCGTAAGTTTTGAAGTAAAATTAAATCGATTTTCGCATTTCTCGTCAAAAATATTGTTCGTATTTTCAAAGCTGCATATTTTCTAAAATAATGAATCGATTTTCAAAAAGTAAGAATCGATGTATAGAGAATTAAAAGCCCTTTCTAATGACCCCCCACTTGACCCCCATTCCCATTTGAAAAAATTTAGGAGATAGCACCCCCACTTAGGGGGTTGAAGCTTTTGGTATGCTTTTTGAGCCAAAAGTTGTCCCCCTCAGAAACAAATTTGACCTGTTTTTGGATTTTGCCGAAAAATTCTTTACTACCCTGTAATGTCTTGCGGTACGTTTTCGATGGGCTACCCTGTATGTTCTTCTTGATGACGTCTCTTTAAATATATTGAGAAAAATGCGGATGCAATTGCGCCTGCAAATTTTTCATATTCAGTGAGAAATTATTTAAATCGAAAATTTAGTAATAAATGAATGGGTAGGAATGGTCCATGTCAGTGGCTACCTAGGTGTCCAAACCTCCCGTAAAGGACTTCTTTGTTTCTGGCTATGTAAAAAATCTTATATACGTATTCCACCTACTTGCGATGAAATGAATGGAAGGACTAGAGATGCATTTTGCCACAATCACCCCAAGTATTCTAAGGAATGTGAGAATATCATTTGAAGATATAATAAGATGCTGTATTCATGAGAATAGTTATCAATTCGAATCTATTAAATTTTTTCTTTGTTTCTTCTAAAAGTAAAATTTTATTTAATAAATATTTTTCATGTTCATAAATAATTCAGTTACTACAAACATATTTATACAAAATTAATAACTTTTTATAATAATTATTCTGCTTATAAAATAATATTTTTTATTAGATAACTTTTTTGAATATTGTCATGACAATGATAAAAGGAAATTTTACTTTTAGAAGAAACAAAGAAAAATTTTAATTGATATTCAGATTGATAACCATTCTCTTGAATACAGCATCTTATTCTATCTTCAAATGATATTCTCACGCAAATGCATCTCTAATCCTTCCCTTCAGTATCATCGCAAGTAGTATGTGGAACATTGTGTACAAGATTTTTTATATAGCAACAAAAAAGTCCATTACGGTGAGGTCTGGACACCTACGTGACCACTGACATGCACAATTCCTACTTATCTATTTATTACTAAATTTTCGATTTAAATAATTTCTTACTGAATATGAAAAATTTGCAGCTGCGTTCTAAATGCATCCGCATTTTTCTCAATATATTTAAAGAGACATCAAGAAGAACCCAAACCAATTCAATAAAGACCTCGATAAAGACACGTGGATACATCTTACAAAAAAAATCGATAAAAAAAGAAACGGCACAAATATCTCCAATACCGTTAGAGATAGGTATAGGGAACCTATAACAATTTGAAAGAGTTTTAAATTTTCTAACTCCCAAAGTAAAAATATACTGGGTGTCCCATTTAAAATAACAAAGTTATTGCTGTTTAAAGTTGAAAAAAGTAATCAGTAGTTTTTTGAACACCCTGTATAATACTAAGTGACGACAAATATAACAATTTATAACTTCAAGGATCTAAAATAGACCCTCCAAAGCTGCTTCCTTAAAATTATTTTTTTATTGCTAATATTAAATTTCTACGC
>NW_019417392.1:45056-46843 GCF_000390285.2 Anoplophora glabripennis | reverse complement strand
TTTTATTTTTTTTATATGAATCATTTCCTGAATTAATCTTTTGTTATAATTTGGTTCTTTAACGAGAATTTTGGTTTGATCAAAATTAAAACTATGTTTTTTTTCCTTGACATGTTTATTAAGAGCTGTTGCACAATTTTTAGTATATTTATGGCCCTTTAATCTATTTTCTAAATTTTGTGATGTCATACCTATATAATGACCATTGCAATCATTGCATGGAATAGAATATACTACATGAGATTGTTTTAGTACAGGAGTTTTGCTTTTTAAAGGTGTGAAAAATTTATTTAATTGATTAAACGATTTATGAGCAACTAAAATGTTGTATTTAAATAAAATGGATTTAATTTTTTCAGATAAAGATTGTACATATGGTAATGCAATATATTGACAGTTGACAGAGTTATGATCAGAATTTATTGGTTTTTTATTTTTTGATGTATTATAGAAGTTAAAGATTCTTTGTTTAATAATTTTGTTATAAAATTTAGCAGGATAATTATTATCTAGTAAAATATTTTTTACTTTATTTATAATTTTAGGTCGATAAATGGGACTTGTTAAATGTATCGCTCTATTGATTAAACCAATAACTACACTTTTTTTGTATGTTATCGGGTGGAGAGAATTAAAATTTAAATATCTACCTGAAGATGTGAATTTTGTAAACCATTTAGTTAAAATTTGATTATTTTTATGAATTAAAGTTAAATCAAGAAAATTAATTTTGTTTTTATTGTCAATTTCGATAGTAAATTGTAATTTTGGATGAAAATTGTAAAACTCATCATCAAATATCATTAATTTTATTTTCGGGAAGTGCGATAATGCAATCATCAACATATCTTTTGAAAAATAATATATCAAAATTTAGATTATTAATTATTTCTTCTTCTAAAAATTCCATAACTAATTGTGCTATTGTTGTTGAAATTGGTGTTCCCATTGCACAGCCTTCTATTTGTTGGTAAAAATCATTTGTATTGAAAAAAATTAGTAGTGAGTGTAAGTTTAATACCAGTTAAACATTCATTTAAAGGGAGAGTAGTATGATTTTGTAATAAATTTCATTTTTTTGTGATAATTTTAATTACTAGATCTATAGGAATGTTGGTGTATAAAGATGTAACATCTAATGAAATTAATCTATAATTACTTGGTATATTAATTGTGTCAATGAATTTTTTAAAACAAAAAGAATCTTTTATGTAATAATCATTTTGGCAATTTATTTTTGATATAATGTCTGCTAAAAATGTTGATAAATTATATAAAGGTGATTGAATACTAGAAACAATAGGACGTAAGGGTATGTTAGTTTTATGCAGTTTTGGAAGACCGTATATTTTTGGGGGTTGTGCATTGTGGATCAACAATTTCTTAGCCTCATTTTCATCTATAAATTTATTTTTTTGCCATTTTTTTATTAAAGTGTTATTTTTGTTTTGATAATTATTTGTTGGATTTGAATTTATTTTTTTATATGTATTAGTGTCTTCTAGTAAATCTAACATTTTTGAGTTATATTCAGAAGTGTTCATCACTACTGTTTTATTGCTTTTATCAGGTTTAAGGATAGTAATTTGTGGATTTTCTTTGATAAAATGGCGAGTTTTGTTCATGTTTTTTAAAATTTTCTTTTGTGTCTTATTTAATTTTGTTTTATTATGTTTTTTGTGGTTTTTATAGTTGGTGACTGCATTAACAACATTAGCTCTAATTGTATTTTTAACATCATCTGTTTTATTTTGAATAGCTGTTTCTATAGATGCAATGTAATCATC
>NW_019417392.1:38994-41777 GCF_000390285.2 Anoplophora glabripennis | reverse complement strand
AAAAGTGCTTGGAACAAGGAGGGGGACACTTTCAGCAGCTGCTTTAATTTATTGTTATAACAAGGAGGGGGACACTTTCCGCAGCTCCTTTAATTGTTTGTTATTGTTATCACGATTATTCTTTAAAATAAAGTTATATAGTCATTAACGTTATTGCAACTGACAGCTGCTATACAGCTCGTTGAGAAATGAGGTTAAGTTGGTCGCTATAAGCTACTCCCTACGTCCAATGTGTCAGAGCCAACTTTGACCACGTTTTTATTTGAACGCTAGTTATATCAGATTATTGAGAGCAATTTAAAAGTTAATTTTACTCGAATACAACACGGTGAAGAAAACGGTTGAAATAATTGTTGTAAAACTTAGAAAAATATTTGATTAAAAAAAAATTGTTAGTATTAAATAGGTTATTGTGAATTATTATTAGAGAGTCGTATTACTAGAACAGAATAAATTTCGAAGATTTAAGTATAAAAAACTATCATTTTGGTCAAATAGCGTACATGCCAAAGGTATTATTGGAAAAACATAATCAAAATTAATTAGTAATAGCAAGTGACATATATCAAACGGAAGTTAAAATATCATAGTTTTATTTAATAATAGTATTAAAAGTAAGAAAAATAAGTATTAGGAAATATTAATGTCTAAAGTAACATTTTATATATCAATAGAATGATAATGTCAGTGAAATGTCAAAAATGAAGTTGGATCCACAAGTCATAAAATATTACATATGAAAGTCAAATACAAAAATAGAAGGAATATTTTGAAATATAAGTTAAAATTTTTTGTAAACAAACTAGAATATGATTGTAAAATTGTAAAGTATAAAGTGAAGTGAAGTAAAGTGGAAAAAGAAAACGGCATTTAAAAGAACAGGCATATATGTGAAAAGACCCTAACAAAGAAGAAAAAATCAAGAGAGTAGGAAAAATAAAAATTGAGATTATTGATTACTTACGAGAATTTTGTCAGAGAGAGGTGTTAAAAGAAGAAAAGTGGGGAAAACCCAGGTAAATAGAAATAAGTATAGTGGAAGAGAGTAAGA
Source organism: Anoplophora glabripennis (assembly GCF_000390285.2). Classification (NCBI taxonomy): domain Eukaryota; kingdom Metazoa; phylum Arthropoda; class Insecta; order Coleoptera; family Cerambycidae; genus Anoplophora; species Anoplophora glabripennis. The sequence goes on along the minus strand of NW_019417392.1, from coordinate 40,726 downwards.
TAATTAAAGTTAGTCAATCAATAGAAAGAAAAGTTAAAGTAGAGCCAAGAAAAGGATTCAAAAGTCCAGTCGATTAAAGAGGACTCCAAGAAGATTCCAAGAAATAGATTCAAGACGAATAAAATAAGCAGCAGGGTCCGGCTTTCCAGCAATATCAAGAAAGACGAAGATTCCAGCAGCAGGTTCCGGATATCCATTAACTGCAGAGAGACGAGGATTCCAGCAGCAGGTTCCGGATATCCATTAACTGCAGAAAGATGAGGATTCCAGCAGCAGGTTCCGGAAATCCATTAACAGCAGAAAGACGAGGATTCCAGGACAATATCCAGGCCGAGTACAATAGAGAGTTCGATAATAAAAATATTGACCAGACATACATAGAGGTAACTTTGTGCACAAAGTATTACAAAATCGTATAAGAAACCGCTAGCTAGCAAAAGAGATTGAAGAATACAATCTAAAAGGTCATAGAAAAATCTATTGAATAATATTAACAAAATTCAAGTATTATTTCTTGAAAATAAATTCAATATCAACACAAAATCTTCATTCCAGATTGATATTAAATAAATTTAATTTCATTATTTGAATAATCATAAAAATTTGGCCATTTTAAAATTTGATAGATATTAAGATTTGAAGTAAGCTCAGTAACACATTGAGAAAGAAATTTTAAGATAAAAATTTATCGCTTAAGCTATAGGCAACCAACAATACATTATAATAAATCGAATTGAATACAACTATATAAAATATTTCTCAAAATGCCACAGAACTGCTATAGGATAATTCCAAATATTCCTTAAATTGTGTCTGACATTTCACCGTTAATTTTTATTGTTATACAGGGTGTTTCAGAAAGACTTCCCGTAAATTCAGGGGGTGATGGTACGACAAAAAATAAGAATTTTTTGTCTTATGAACTATATGTCTATCTCCTCTTGTTTTCGAGATACAGAGCGACAAAATTTTTTAAATAGAATTTTTACGAAAATTTCCAAACGGTGCGAAATATTTTTATGATATTTGGTATTCTGGGTTTTTTAAGGACGCCAAATACGCTGGTCTAATTATTTTTGTATATTTTATAGAGGGCGCTAGTTATGCTACATTCGTATTACATTTTAAGTTCTAATTTTTTTGGGGTTAGGTTAGGAGGCATTCGGGCTCCAATTTCTAATGTACACTTTTATTTTCTAAAAATAATGTACTCTTGTTAGAACTTCCTAATGTGGACGATTTTCGAGAAAAAAGGCTTTTCATTGAACTCTTACAATATTACGGTGTAGAAAATAAGTAACTTCTTTCAAAATAGGCTCATGTCAAAACTTATTGATGAATGTCTCATAAACAACGCATACATTGTCAGTAATATTTTAAATTCTAATTAACTTTATAACAAAATTTTAGTGACTGTAATTAGTTATTACTAACTACAGTCACTGTAATCACTAAAAGTTTGGCATAAAGTTAATTAGAGTTTAAAATATTACTGAGAATGTATGCGTTGTTTATGAGACATCCATCTATAAGTTTTGAGATAAGCCTACTTTGAGAAAAGTCACTTATTTTCTTTACCGTAATATTGTAAGAGTTCAATTAAAAGCCTTTTTTCTCGAAAACCGTCCACATTAGGAAGTTCTAACAAGAGTACATTATTTTTAGAAAATAAAATTGTACATTAGAAATTGGAGCCCGAATTGTAAAAAACCTAACCTTAAAAAATTAGAAC
>NW_019417392.1:30003-35873 GCF_000390285.2 Anoplophora glabripennis | reverse complement strand
GTAAACAACTAATTCTTGCAGATACACTTTCGAGAGCGTATATTAATAAAAAGTTTGATGAAAATATTGACATTGAGATGGATGCACAGATTTGTCTGATTGAGATGAACTTAAATGCGACGAAAGAAAAAAGAGAGGAATTTTTGGAGGAAACTAGAACGGATGCAGCTTTGATTTCTTTAAAAAAACAAGTTGAACAGGGCTGGCCGACTAAATTAAAACAAGTTCCCGACAATATTAAATTTTACTTTAGATTTAAGCATGAAATATCAGAGGCTAACGGTTTACTTTATAGAGATACTAAAATCATTGTTCCAACTAAACTCAGAAAGGAAATCTTGTCGAAACTGCATTGTAATAGCCATTTGGGTATAAGAAAGAGCATTGAAAAAGCCAATCTGTCATTTTACTGGCCGGGAAGGAATAAGGAAATTCAGGATATGATACTAGCCTGCAACATCTGTCAAACATTTCAAAATTCTCAAACTTCGGAGCCTATGATTCCTCATGACGTTGTAAAATTGCCTTGGCACAAAGTCGGCTGTGATTTATTTCATTTGTATAACGAAAAGTATCTCTTATTGGTGGATTACTATTCTAAGTTTTTTGAGATGGTAAATTTGCATAGAGATTCTAGTAGCGAAAATGTGATATTGTGTTTAAAATCAATTTTTTCAAGACAAGGCATTCCAAATTGCTTGGTTACAGATAATGGTCCAGAGTTCAGTAGTTATAGGTTTGGAGAGTTTTCAGTCAACTGGGAGTTTAAACATATAAAATCTTCACCACGTTATCCACAATCAAATGGTCAAGTTGAAAGATTTGTCCAAACAGTTAAGAAAACTTTAAAAAAGGCAATCGCGGATAATAAAGATCCATTCTTAGCACTTTTAGATCTTAGAAATACACCAGTTGACGGAATTCATTCTCCTGCGAACATCCTAATGAATAGACACTTAAGAGATTTGTTGCCTAAGCCTAATGTTAAACCATTCCGTAATTTTAGTAAGCAAAAATATGATAAGTTTATCAATAAATCTAAAACTGTTCAAAAACACTATTACGATAGAAAATGCAAAACTTTAAAACCTTTAAAAAAGGCAGATAAAGTCTGGGTTCAGACTCAGCCTAATGCTGATTGGAGCAAAGCCACTATTGTGGAAAGGGTAGGAATAAGATCTTATAAACTATTGTTAGAGAATGGGAGTAGCTTGGTTAGGAATAGGAGGTTTATAAGGGAGAGAACAAGAAGTTGTAGTAAAAACAAAAAACGGACTAACGAAGCATCGAAAGATGTCTCTACCAATTATAGTAATTTAAAAGTAGTTAAGGTGTATGGAAGTTTAAATGACGATGAGCAATTTTTTGATGCTTCGGAAGAAGATGTAAGTCTTAATAAAAATAAGGGAGAGGACGAGAGTGTGACAACTCGTATAGAACAAACACATGACGATTTATGTAATTTCAAAAAAAATACAGTTTCTAGTCAGTTGATCGTTCCTAGTAGTAGTAGGAGTCTAGACGAGCCCGCTGTGAATGTCGACAGAAATACTCTAAGTAACGTAAGATCAACGAGAAGCCGAGCAGGCCGAAAAATCAGAAAACCTAGCAGATATACAGAATATCTCTTGGATTCTGACGACATTGACAGCATTAATTGAGTGTAATTGTCGATTAAGATTTGGCAGTTTTGATTGAATACAGTATTCAGTAAAGCAACATCGTTTAGTGTTAGTGCTATACATATTGTCTTGAAATAGTAATAAATTTATTTAGTGCTATATATTGTCTTGTCTGTTAGTGCTATACATATTGTCTTGTCTGTTAGTGCTATACATATTGTCTGTATACATATTATATGTTTAATGTTGTAAACCATTACATAATGACTGTGATAAATGTATATATATATATATAAAAAAAAGAGAGATGTTAAGGTTGGCAACACTGCATGCACCGATGTTGATATGAGCGTTAGATTAGGAGTTAAAGAATAAACCACTTGTTATCTTGACCTGAAACGTGACGCATCATTTCACTCCCTTAACCCTAACCTAAAACACTTCACATGGCGCTGCGACAAAAGTAAAGACGACGGAAGATAAATCTGCGATCATCCGGGCAATCCTCGACATTTTTAGAAAAAATTTGCCAAGCCTATACGTGGTTCGAGGTAATCCAACAGACGTGAAGAATAATTCCGGGGAAAATTTTGGTCTTCTTGGTAAAAGAAGCCTTCGAAGATTGAACATGGATTATAAGGGCGTGCCACCCATGGTGATGACTGGTAATCTCAGTGAAAACTGGAGATTCTGGAAGCAACGGTTCCAAACGTACCTTTTGGCCACGGAAATTTCTAAGAAGGAAGATATTACGCAATGTGCCCAACTTCTGACATTGATAGGGGATGAAGGTATGAGAATTTACAATACATTTGAGTTTGTTGAGGGAGAAAGGGACAAAATTAAAACGTTAATCGAAAAATTCGAAAAACATTTCAGTCCTAAAAAGAATCTAACTTATGAGCGTCATAAATTTTTAACCTGCAAACAAAATGAGTATCAAACCATTGAGCAATACATTATAGAGATGAAAAATTTATCGTTATCCTGTGAGTTCGGTGATCTGCGTGAGGGCCTGGTCAAGGATGTGCTGATTTGTGGCATTCTTTCTGAGAAACTGCGAGAGAAGCTACTCCAGGAGGATGTCGAAACCTTGGCGGATGCTGTAAAAATCTGCATCGCCACAGAAAGCGTTCGAGAAAAGAACAAACTTATCACTAATGGGTCAAACCATCGTAATTCTCTTTCAGTTGATCAGCTCAAGCAGAGTGGGGGACATTCCAAGTCTTCTGGGGTCCAGACGAAACATTCAGCCTGGGGAAAGAGTCACAATTACACCAAAACACGAAATTCTCAAAAAACACCCTGTCAGAAATGTTCATATTCCCATCTTAAGGGCAAATGTCCAGCTTATGGGAAAATTTGTTCAAATTGTAATAAGACCAATCATTTTTCTAGTTGTTGTAAGAATAAGAGGAGATCTAAGCATGTATATTGCATAAATGATAACGTTCATGTTAGTAATAAGCATGATACTGCAAATAATTTTGTATTTTTAGATACCATCACCATAGATGTTGTGGAAGGCAATGGAGCAACGACTGAGGTATCATGGTTCGTGAGGATGGAGACAAATGGTCACCAAGTACAATTCAAGATAGATACGGGTGCGATGGCGAATGTCATTCCTGAACATATTTTGAGGTCGATAAATTATGAGTTTGGGAAAATTAAACCAACGCAGGTAAAGTTAAATACTTGACACTGAAAGTGCAGATTGGGTGCATCCTTTAGTTATAGTTCGTAAAAGTAATGGTCAACTTAGATTGTGCCTTGATCCAAAAGATTTAAACTTATCAGTAAAAAGACACTTCTTTAAACTGCCTACCTTAGAGGAATTAACGGAGGAATTTGCTGGCGCAAAGTATTTCAGTACGTTGGACTGTACTCAAGGTTTTTTACAAGTACCCCTTGATAGGGACAGTTCAAAACTATGTACCTTCTCAACAATTTTCGGGAGATATAGATTTTTAAGGTTACCATACGGTCTAACGAGCGCACCAGAGGTATATCAAGAAAGAATGTCAGAAATATTCGAGGATATTAAGGGGGTAAAAATTTTCATTGATGATTTAATAATAAGTGCAAAAGATAAAGTAGAACATGANCATTGCAAAGTTTCAATGTATTTTGTGGTGATTTTTTATTCTCAAAAGATGAAAATAACAATAACAATTATTGATAATAGTGATAATAACAAACCGTAAATCAAATGCTGGAAGTGTCCACCACCTACCTCAATACATTTTATTATACACTCTTAAATGTGTCTCAATATTAAACAAAATGTCCCTATTCTTTTTAAATGCATTCGCGGTTACTTGTATTTTCTGCCGCAACTCCTCAACAGAATTAATTTCTTCACGATACACCACATCCTTCAAGTTTGACCACACTGAGAAGTCCAGAGGGTTTAAGTCTCGACTTCTTGGTGGCCAACTAAATTCATTCCTATGGCCAATCCACCAATGAGGAAAATGTTCATTTAAATACTGGCGTACTGGCAAGGCAAAATGTGGTGGTGCTCCGTCGTGCATAAACCATATACTCTCTCTTAAAGCGAGTGGTACATCATCTAGAAGCTGGTTTAAATTATGTTGAAGAAAATTTAAATAACGAGATCCAGTTAGATTGGGTGGCAATTCAAAAGGTTCAAGGAAAAAAAAACAGAAATTAAAGCACACCAAATATTCACCTTGAACATATGCTGAAAATATCTTTCTTTTGCAGCATGCGGAATCTCACAAATGATTGTTCTTCCAATTGAAAACTCCTCGTCTAGTAGGTAAATGTCGTCTCATCAGTAAATAAAATCTTATTGAGGAAATCTGGGTTTTCCTTTGCATATTTTATATAAATTGAGCAAAATGTAGGTGAGCTAGTAAATCTTGAGGCAATAACTGCTGAACCGGAGTATAATGACATGGATGGAGCATTTCTTTGTTCAAAATTCTACAAATGGACGATTCACTTACCCCCGTTGCCGCACTTCACCGACGAGTACGAGTAGTAAAATTTTCTCTTCTTCATTGACTGTGATAGATTTTGAAGTACCATGGTTACTTTTTGGTCGAAAAGATCCAGATCCGCCTAAGCGATTGTAAAGATTTCTGAATAGTTTATAATTAGGTAATCTATTTGGGTACAATTGCACATATATTCAGGCCGCCACATGTTCATTAAAATTAGCCTGAGCAAAAACACAAATCATATCATGCATCTCACTGTTGGAAAAATTATTATGCCACGGCATTTTTTGATCACTAGCTAATAATTTTGCACGAATAATAAATCACACGCACGCAAAATACGTTAATATTTATTAACATGAAAATTTGAAATTTTACACAAGCCTACTTAGAAAATAAATTACCACAAAATACATTGAAACTTAAATGCAAATAACTCAGAAAGCGATAAAGTTAGGCGACCTAAACAAGAGTATATTTTTTTTGTAGAATTTAACGTACTTTTAGATTTTTAGCGTTTTTTTTTAAAGCATAGCTTAACAGATAAAAAAAATTATATTCTGATTTACCTAAATAATATGGTGAAACTAGCGCCCTCTAGGAGCAACGTCAAAATAAGCTTCAAATTCGTAATTCTCACACCAAAAAACCCAGCACTACCAATTTTCAAAGTCATACCATCAAAACTTTCTGGATTATTGAGAAATATCAGAATAAAATTTAAACTTTGAACACCCTGTATTTCTTAAACCAGCGACATTCGTATAATGCATGATGAGCTCAAACATAATATTTTGGTGTCTAGTATCTCCAGTTTAGTGTTAACCCATTTTTTCTGACTCACCCTGTATTTATATATACAGGGTGTCCGGTAAGTACCTCCTAATCTCTCGGGAGTGTATAGGGGAGGTCAAAATAAAACTAGTCCTTCCTATAATCTTTTTTCCTAATGTGCCCCCTAACGGAGTTATGGGGGGTCAAAGGGGTACCTAGAAATTAACGTTTAAGGTTATAACTTTGAAACCACCCTGTATATTTTAATAAAATTTTCGTACGTTGTATTACACATGGAGCTCTACAATTTGATGCTAAAATCAACTTTTTGCTATTATCAGGTGTCCAGAAACGGACTGGCCCTATCACAATTTTTCTCAAAATTTTGACAGAAGTAATTTTATCAAACTGAAAATATTATTATTAGATACTCTGAAGGTTTTTCTTTAAAAATGGTACTCTTTATTTATTTCGAAAAAATGAACGGTTTGCGAGATAAATCGGT
>NW_019417392.1:11011-26606 GCF_000390285.2 Anoplophora glabripennis | reverse complement strand
TAATTAAAAACATCACAGGTTTAAAAACGGAAAATTGTACAAATATCAAAATTTTTAAAATTCATAACAACGGTAGACTAGAGCCGAAATCAAACAAAATGAACAATGTCGCCTGTCTTTTAGGTACGAATATCAGATAAGGAGGAAAAAAGTGAAAAAATATTAAAGTTTTTGTTCCCTTAATACTTATACGGAGAACGGGGAAACTCTACCAAAAATTTTTAAACTGTTAATTAGTATTATTATTAAACAAAAATAACAACAAAGGTCACATACCACTATACAGAGTGTCGCCTGAAAGGCTGTCCCTGTTATTAAAATATTGATTTAATAAAAAAGTATAAATTACGCTGAGACCATCGATATCAGTCATTGCATTCACTGGAATATGACACATCTCTTAAAATTTTCTTTTTTTATGGTTTGTTTCTGAATCTAATACTAAAATTTCGTCATAATTCACACTATGTCCAGAGGATAAACAATGATTTGCCAACATGCAACTGTGTTTATTCAGTCGTATGTCACTTTTATGTGCTGTAACTCTATCTTTTAGGTTTTGTTTTGTTTGACCTATATGTTTCAAATCACAATCCATACATGGGATGCAATAAACTACACTGGACCGTTGCAATAGAAGATCTTTATCTTTCAATTTAGTGAACAGATTATTTACCGTTAAATGATTTTTAAAAGTCAACTTGACAGCACCTTGTCCAGACAAACATTTTTTTAATTTGGAAGAAACAGCACCTAAATGTGGTACTGAAAAATAATGAACATTTTGTATTACTGAATTATTATTCCGAAAGTCTTGAACACCCTGTAACTGTGATCTCGAGAACAATAGACTTTTAAGAAGAGGCGGTGGATAACCACATTTAATAAATAAATTGTACAATTGTTGTAAATTAATGTTTTTAAGTGAATGATGACTTGTAGCTATTACTCTAGTTTTCATACCCAGAATCAAATTGATTTTCTGTTGTTGTGTGTTTACATTATGAGTCTTTCCACTTCTTTCTTGTCGTAATACAAGCTTTCGAGCGTCTTCAAAAATTCACCTATTTTTCCAATCAGGCTGGAAACTATGTGAAATTAACCCTTAGTAACCTTCCGTTACGAAATAGGTCACGCTAGACCTAAACTAAGAGTCCCCTGCACGCCGATCTTCATTCTGGCACGCGCAGACCTAAGAAGCCGGATTTCACGCATCTTTCCGAATTTCAAGCCGCTGCCACTAATCAATCAATCCCAGCGACCCAAGACGTCCCGGATGGTCTCGCTCGCACCGCCGTAACCCAATTCGACCGATTCAGCTTCCAGAAGGACCATATCTATGCTGGATAGGCCGCCAGAGCCGATATAAAGCGAGAAAATCAACAATCTTTCCACTTTTCGAGCCGCTACCACTGTTCGATCGTTCCCAACGACCATCGACGTTCTGGATGGGCTCGTTAGGACCGCCGCAACCCAATTCGACCATATCTCCGATGAATCGGCCGCCAGAGCCGATAAAGCGAGAAAATCGATGAACTTTCCATGTTTCGAGGCCCATCGCTTGTCAATGGTTCCCGGCGACCCTCGATGCTCTGGATGGTCTCATTCGAACCGCCGCCACTCAATTCGGCCGAATCAGCCTCCAAAAGGGCCGTATTTCCACTAGATCCGCCGCCAGGGGCCGATAAAGCAACAAAATCGACGATCTTCCCGATTTGCCGTCCCAAAGCCGCTCCAGAGACGACCTGAAGCCCGGAGCTGTCCGTCGACACGCCAATTCGGCGACAATTAATGCCAAAAAGTCATTTTTCAGAATCAGCACCAGCACACCCCGAGCCACCACCAGCGCGATCCGGAGCCGACAACGCCACTTTTTTCTGACACCCTTTCTGCGGAGCCATGCCAATTCCACCGCCAAAAGATGGGGAGATTGGTCGTCTAAACGAGATGCGATCGAACGTCTACTCTGGGCATTTGCAGTCTATCAGGTGGGCCTGGAAACCCACTGAGTGTGTGCACACAAAACTTTGATTTGAACTCCAATAGCTGCGAAGTTCATTCCACAAAAGTATTGTAACAAACTGTTCCTTACTCAAAAAGATCATTTCATAAGCATTGGCGCGACGCGAGACGATACTTACCTCCGTCCCCAGTAGCCCATACTCATATCATATACATATATTTATACATACATACACGCGCACTCATTCAAGAGGCCGTGCCATTCGCTAACCTTTGGGTCAAGGTTCAGCCAGTTAGTTAAGAAACATTTTAGTGTTAAGAAACTATAGAGTTCTCGAACTCAATCGTTAAATTCAGTGCTTGCAGAATCCTCGAACTCATTTCAGTAACTTCAGTGCTACATATAGACTCTTACGTCTACACAGGGTCAATTGAAACCCGGAACTTTGAACTATTTACCTACGCCTAGTAGTGATTTGAACTCAAAATGTCTTGGGTGGATAAATATTTAGCTCGTACGTCGTCTTCTCCCAGCCCTTCTTTGGATTCTTCCGACCAGGAGACAGAACAAGGGCCGCCGTATGCATGTTCGATCGCCATTTTCCCGAATGATGGAGCAGCAGCGGGGTCGTCAGGAAGAGGCTACTAAAAGGCCACAACTGGCGTCCCAGCGCGACTTTTGCGGCGTGACGCGGCTACGCCCTATGCGTCACGACCCGAAGCCCGTGCGGGAACATCTCTCGCCACGCCGACCAATCAGACGAGGGGAGCGATAACGCGACATTGCGCCCAACGTGGGGCTCGAATACCTGAGCGATGTTTAAATGATCCCAGGGAGCGGTATGACACACCCTCACTAAGTACGGCCAGTACCACGACTCTGCGTCCGTCACTACAGGGAATAAGTAATGATGGGTCTCATTACGAGGATGACCACAGATGACGGTTCCGGTCTCCACGCAACCCAACTCAGTATTCGGATTCGGACCCCTACATTATTCCAGTCCAAGGCATGTACCAGTTCCAGTAACGACCGCATCTGCTCGTCCAGCAGTCACATTTTCAACAAGGGAGCACGAGTATCACGAGCCAGCCCTTAGTCCAGAAGAATTAATTCTTCGCATGGCCGACGCAATGGCCACAGCACTGCACAATAATGCACAGTTTAACCAAGTACGAGCCCGACCATTCCCACATTGGTTTTCGGGACTCGATCACGAGAACCCTCAATGGTTCATCGATCAGCTTGCTCACCATTTCATGGACAATAATATTATAGATGGGTATGAGCGAATAAGCGTGTTCCAACAACACTTAACAGGAGATGCAAGACGGTGGCTGGAGGATAACCATTATTTAATAAACAGATATAGAGAACTTGAGACTATGTTCTTAAACAGGTACGATTCACCTGAGTATGTGGCGAGGCTGTTAACCATTCTCTACGGAGAAAGCCAACAAGTAGAACCAGTAGTAGTATTTATAACCAGAAAGCGCCGAATGTTTGAACGGCTCATTCCCCAAACACCTTTTCGCATGATCAGTTGGACCCAAGGATCCGCTCTCACCTTAGGGCTACCACTCCTGGATGATACAGGGAGGTAACACAGAGCCACTTCATAGGGGCCAATCGTTTGGCTTAGACCTGCTATTCCAGGAAGAAGAAGCTGCGACGAATCTAAGCCATCGATGTCCCATCTCCAGGACAAGAGACACTGATCTTCTCCCCAGGATATCTCTTACTATTCGGGGCCAGATGATTCGGGCGTTGCTTGATTCTGGAGCTACTAAGAACTTCGTTAGAGCAGATCTTATGCCATTCCACGATGTGCAGCCCGATCCGTGCATTTATACCTTGGCGTGTGGGGAAGGCGCCGTCAGATCGCAAGGGATAGTCCAGGCCACTATACACGCCGGAGATCGCGATTATGACGTGCCATTCCACATCATTCCGGGGTTGAATGAGGAGGTAATACTGGGTGCGCAATTACTAGTGCAGGAAAAGGCGCTAATTACCAACGGCGTTGTACGTACGTGGGTAGCGCAGACCGAAATACCATATTCTGGATGTTCCAGTGGAACATCGAGTTTTTTTTATGCCAATTTTGACAGAGTTTTCCGATATTTTTGCACCCCCGACAGTCAATAATACCACGCTTACTACGAAACATTCCATCGAAGTTACGGATAACAGGCCGATAAATCAGCGACCGTATCCTTTTAAGTCCGACTAAAACTAAGATTCTATATCAGCAACTCGATGAGATGTTAGCAAACGGTATTATTGAACTGTCAACTTCACAATATAGCTCACCACCAGTTCTAGTAGAACGTGCCGGAAAAGCTCCTAGGTTCTGCGTCGATTATCGGAAGATAAATGCGATAACGAAGTCCGAAGCATCCAATCTTCCACGGATTGCCGACGTTCTTAAGTCATTCAGTGAGGCGTCAGTATTCACGGTGCTTGACCTTAAGAGCGGGTACTGGCAAATTCCGATGGAAGAAAGTTCAAAACAGTATACAGCCTTCTCTACGCCTGACGGGGCTACGTATCACTTCAATGTATTGCCATTCGGGCTTAAAAATGTACCAAGATGTTTCCTGAATGTGATGACCCGAGGTTCTAGCTGGTTATTTACACCATTTTACCCAGGTATACCTGGATGACATTATAATATATAGCAAATCAATTGTTAAACACAAACGTCATCTACGTTTAGTCCTCGAACGCATGAGGCAACATAAATTAAAAGTTTCCCCAGAAAAATGTGTAATGGCCACAGACCGCTTGGAGTACCTCGGGCATCAAATTCATGGAACAGTCACTACACCACTCAACAAGCATCTGAGATTTTCCTAGGCCTACATCCAAAAAACAGTTACAGAGTTTCTTAGGGATCTGTAACTGGGTACGAGAAGACGTAGCCGACGCCGCTACGCTAACAAAGCCGCTCACCACCCTCCTGCAGAAAAATAGTAAATTTCACTGGACCGAAATTTCTCAACCATTATCACTTCACCGGCCAACTTTTGACCGACGTTTTTATCTGCAGGTGGATGCATCGACGATAGGCTTAGACGCGGTTCTCTACCAAAAGGATGACCTTGGGGGAAGAGAAATAGTTTCGTAGCCAGTGCTACCTTAACTACCGCTGAAAAGAAGTACCACGTTAACGAATTGGAAGTCTATGCCGTCATTTTCGGTATCAAACGTTATCGTGCGTACCTTGCAGATCAACAGTTCACGTTGATCACCGATAGTCGTTCGATCTACTGGTTGGAGAAAAACAGAGACTCCAAGGCGAAACTGACTAGGTGGTCATTGTTGTTGCAAGAGTACGACTTCGAGGTAGATCATTGTCCTGGAAGACAGAACGAACTCGCCAATTTTCTGAGCCGTAACGCTACTACGCCACACCCTACGGATATGACGGACGAAACGAGGATGTTACCTCCAGAACGGATAGAAACGATCCGACAGCTGACACGTCACCAGCTATACATGGAGGTGCAACAAGCGCAACAGAGATCGCCTCGTATTCGCCGCGATATCTTGAGATGGTATGATTAACGGCCCACAAAACGTCAAAGAGGTGAAGTTCTACGCGATGTACCGAGTTGGAGACAATAATAACACTCTGTACAAGAAGGAGCATGATAGTGACCTTTTGGTGATCCCACGACCGAAGATGCGGAAGGTAATCAGTCACTATCATGATGCCATAGATATAGCACACCCCGGCGTAGACGAGACGGTGCGCTCGATACAACGTCTGTATCACGCGAGCCGCCTACGACGGATAGTCTCGGACTACGTACGGCGATGTCTGCCATGCCATGCCATCAAGGGTCGGCAAATTCAAAAAGCTGCTCCGCAGAAGCCACACACTGCGCATAGTCCGTTCGAAACAATTAGCATCGATACCCGGAAACTCGATTAAAAAACCGCTTCGTAGTCATAGTAGAAGATATGTTCACGAAGTGGGTAGAGGCGAAGCCCATTCAAGACAGCGATGCCGCCACAGTATGTAGGTTCCTCGAGGAGGACATTTTCACCCGGTACGGTGACCCTAAGCAAATCATTTTCGACAACCGCTCGATCTTCCATAGCAACCGCTACCTAACGATGTGCCGACGGAACCATATTCAACCCTTCTACACGGCAGTGTATTTTCAATGCGAAAACCCCGTGGAGAGGAAGGTAGCAGACTTCAAGACAGTTCTTCGAATGCTACGCCATGACTGACCAAGAAGTCGGAATTGGGACCTTTTAATCCCCCGAGCCCTTGCAATCATTCGCACCAGACGAAACCGAGCTACGGGGAGCACTCCCTCAAAAGCCCTCCTAGGGTACGACGTCGCTAAGCGAGGAGAATGGGAGATACCCGAGTACCAAAGACAACGACGGACACCACGAGACGATGCCAGAGCACGACGCAGGGAAATCAGAGTTCGCCAACTCGATTTCAACACGAGGACCTTTCTTAACCAGAATCAAGCTCCTAAAGTTGTCTTCCAACCTCGCGACCTGGTGATGGTGAAAGAGCACGTTCCAGCCGATCCGTTCATTCCAGTTTGGGCAGGGCCGTTTCCCGTAAGCTCCAGAAGGTCCGCACAAGTCTACGAGCTCGAGAGACACGGCTGACCATACCAATTCCATGTTGACCAATTGAGGCCAGCGACCCCAGGAAATCCGCCTTCCGATGACGACGACGACGATGCTGACAGTTCCGATGACCAGAGTCAGAGATCATCAGAGATGATCATCCCCATCCCCAACTGCAGCCACCGCCCCCGTCCACGGAGAAGCCAATTCCCAGAGAGCCGCCGTCTACCTCTTTTGGGTCCACACCCGTAGAACCGTCCACCTCCACTGAACGGAATTTTCTCAGGGAGTCGACAAGTTCTACCATCATCGCAGAGCCGCCTACTTCCACCGAACGGAGTTTTCTCGGGGAACCATCCGGTTCTGCACCCCAATCAACAATGCCTGTTGCCGATGCCACCACTTCAGCCAGAGCATCTTCGAACGCAGTACCAATCCGACTGAGACTTCATAGGATACCCGGAGACCCCGATTATGCTGGAGACTCCCACGAACTCTGCAACATACCCACCTGTCCGCCAAGGCCGACAGCTCTCGGATGTCAGTCCCCAAATGGATCGTATCGAAGCCCCTGCGCCACGAAGGAGGGCGAGCCATCTACGAGTTACAGCCAATAAGTTAAGTTACTGCCACACACTCTCCACCAGAAGCCACTTCCCGGAGACGGACCGCCTTGGTGAATCGCGAAGTCCACTCGCGCCACCGCTTGTCAATGGTTCCCGGCGACCCTCGATGCTCTGGATGGTCTCATTCCAACCGCCGCCACTCAATTCGACCGAATCAGCCTCCAAAAGGGTGGTTTAAACGCACTAGAAATTTTTATACAAAAACTGAGGAAGTTATAATTAAACTTTATAACGAACATTTAAAAAATATTAAACTATGTTAGCACTTTCCCAATACGAACAAAAAATATTTGATTCTAGTCAATATTGTCATATTTGCGATAAACTCTTTGATGACTCCTGTGTCAAGGTCAAAGACCACTGTCATTTGACAGGAAATTTTCGTGGCGCCTTCCATGTTATTTGTAATTTAAATTAGAAGTTACCTAATTTTATTCCGGTTCTTCACAATCTCACAAATTATGACTATTAACTTTTTATTAAAAAATTAGCTATAAACCAGGAGAAAATCAACGTCATTGCACAAGATAAAGAAAAATATATATCATTTTCGAAACATGTTTTTGTTGAGAATAATGCTCAAGGGAAAGATATGTATATTAAACTGAAATTTTTAGATTCCTTTCGCTTTTTACCTTCATCTTTAGACAAATTAAGTCAAACACTTGAATCTTATCAATGTAAAGAAATAAAAAAAGGTTTTCCCGATCAACACAAATTTGAGTTAATACGTCGAAAAGGTGTTTTCCCATATTCATATATAGATTGCATTTCAAGGCTTGTTGACAAAGAGTTGCCTTCAAAAGAAAAATTTTTTGATATCTTACGGGGTGATAATATTTCTGATGATAACTATAGTCGAGCAGTAGACGTATGGAATATCTTTGATTGTCAAACTCTTGGTGAATATTCCGATACTTACTTAATTTCTGAAGTATTATTACTAGCAGATATTTTTGAAAATTTCCGTAAAATTTCTTTACAAAATTATAACTTAGATCCGGCTCAGTATTTGACTGCACCTTCTCTTAGTTGGGATGCTATGTTGCGCAAGACTGGTGTTACCCTAGAACTGCTTACAGATATTGATATGCTTCATTTTTTCCGGAGGGGGATACGTGGAGGTGTAAGCCAGTGTAGCAATAGAAAAGCTGTTGCTAATAACACCTTTGTTCCTGATTATGACCCTACAAAACCTAACTCTTTTATAATTTATCTGGATGCTACAAATCTCTATGGTTGGGCTATGTCTCAAAGTCTTTCAATGGGTAACTTTCGATGGCTTGATAGTAATGAAATTTTAAATTTTAATCCTTTACTCATAGACGATGATTATATGAAAGGTTACGTATTAGAAGTCTATATCGAATATCCCGAATGCTTACATGATATTCATAATTTACCATTTTGTTAAGAAAATTTTGTGCCTCCCAATAGTAAACACTCAAAACTCCTTCTATCTCTTCATAACAAAAATAATTATATAATTCATTATAGAAATTTAAAGCAGTGTATAATGCAAGGATTAAAGGTAAATAAAACTCATAAAATTTTGGAATTTTCACAATACCCCTGGCTAAAACCATACATAGACTTGAATACACAATTACGAAATTCATCAAAAAATGCATTTGAAAGGGATCTATTTAAATTTTACATAAACTCCATATATGGAAAAACTATGGAAAATCTAGACAAAAGGGTTGATATTAAACTTTTATCGCACTGGGAAAACATTCACCATAAAAAAGGGGCTGAAAGTTTTGTAAGCATGCCTAATTTTAAATCTCTATCTATTTTTTCAGAAAATTTAGTTGCCGTCCAAATGAGACATTTATCTATTTATTATAATAAACCTTTATATGTAGGATTCTCCATTTTTGATATTTCAAAAACCATTATGTATGACTTTTTTACAACTTTATTAAAAAAACCTATGGAGAGAAGACATCTCTTTGTTACACTGACACGGATTATCTAATTATTGAAATTCAGACAGATAATATTTATAATGATATTAAAAATAGTATTTGTTGGTGTGATACTTCAAATTATAAAGAAGATAATATTCACGGAATGCCTAAATATCAGTCTACTCTCGGTAAAATGAAAGATGAATATGCCGGCATTCCAATTAAAAGTTTCTATGGCACTGGAGCAAAAGATTATTGTGTTGAATTGAGTGAAGATGAAACCAAAAAAGCCAAAGGAATATCTAAAAACGTCATCAGTAAAGATTTGTATATTCTAGACTATAAAAAAATCGTTGAGAACGGTGGTTCGGTTTATCGAAAAATGTAAATATGAAATGTCTATATAAAAAATAAAGTTGTTTTATCTTCTCACGACGATAAAAGGTACGTTCTGCCAGGACAAACAAAAACTCTAGCATGGGGTCATAAAAAATTACTTTCGAAACCGGAAAACAATTTACAATAATTAATAAATTTAGGCTAGGAAATAATCAGAGAATATGATGCAACAAACAATTATTTTATATATATATATATAATTTTGATATGAGTATTTTGTAATAGTATGTATTTTGTAATTTGGTAATTTTTGTAATATTTGTAATAATTGTATTTGAAGAATTATGTTTGTTTATATGTTTTGTATAGTGAAATAAAGTACAATTTTATTATATTTTTACATTGTACATATTCTATAAATATCAACATTTGTGCAAAACAGACATGCCCGTTTTGGTATTACATTGTATACTCTATGAGTACAGCGATGACAAATAAAATACGGTGGTAAATTTTCTTTAGAAGTTAAATAGTGATAATTCACATGAAAATGTTTTTTTCCATCTAATCCATCGTAGCATTTATAGCAGAATCTGTAAACAACATTTTCATTTATATAAAAAACATAAGCTGCGTTGACACAGAATAATTCATTGACTAACTCCTGACCATTTAATTGAACTGCTCGGCAAATTCCTCTTATTTGATTTGTTTCTACGTTGTTCTCAATTTCGATGTTCAAATCGTTGGCACTCATTTCTTCTAAATGATTTTCTACTGTTACTAGTTTACACGTTTGCAACTGAGCTAAAGCGCCAACTGTTTAACTTTTATAAGAAATATTATGGTGGTAGTGGGGCTGGAGGTTGATCCGGTCTGATGTCTCAACCGGTTTATCTGGTCTAGTAAAAAAATAATGAGGTTTCTGAACCGGATTAGATACCGGTTAAACTAGTCTTGTAACTGGTTAATGTTGCTCTATCGCTGGAAGAGTAGCTATAAGAACTGACGCGGTGCTAGGTGAATTCAGTCAACAACAATAAATTGTTTAATCATGTGGATGTGCTACGTAGAAGAAATTGAAATCACAGATTTTAAATGTGGTGTACAGCATGTGTTGCAAACATTTCAAAATCTACAATTTGAATTAGAACATGAGGCTGTATATGGTATGGGAAGATATTATTCTGAAGAACAATGCAACGAGTTTGCAGAGAAATATGGAAAAGGTGCTAGTTTTTGTAAAAAATATTTGAAAGGTAAAGCTTGTAAAAGTTGTCTTGTGGATACCTTGATAAAATTAGAACTGGATAGTTTTCTATACCGCCTTGAAGACTATATGGAACCCGATATACTGTGCAAATTATATGTCAATGACATAGTTAAAGATCCTGATTTCGACATGGATGATAATGATTTATGCCCGTTTGCACCATTTAGAATTTAAGCCAAGTTCAACTGAACTTGGTTTAATTTTAAAACTAGGTTTTAATAATCAGCTTTTGCACCACTTACTGCTGATTGTAGATTAAATTAAACTGGGTTTCAAGAATACTGTTTAGGGATTTTATTATGCTGCTAACTTATTTCCAGTTATGTTCGGAAAAAAATATGTCAGTCAAATTCTCAAACCAAAATTTTAATATGAGTACCATCAATGGCACCTAGCACTCTAGGAAATTATGCAATTTTATAGAACTTATGTTGCACACTAACTATTTCTTCTGGGTTTGGCATTTTTATGTATCTCTGGTAAAGCCGAGCTATTGCAATTGATACTCGTACAATTATTCTGAACACTGTTGATATATCCATCCCTGAAAAGTCAGCAATGGCAGACAAATGACCAGCACAAGCATAGAACCGAAGATCAATCAGCAATTGTTGGATAGGAGATACACTATTATTCCTAGAAATACAAAATCATATTAAGAATAAAAGCTTTTTGTAACTCCAAAATTCTGATTGCCAGTTGCATCGTGTTCATGCCGATGTGTTCGTAAAACTTACATGTCACTTGGATATTCCAACTCCTCTTCAATTAAAATTAGCAGATGTAATGTGGTCTCTTTTGTCAACCTAAATATGCGGAAAAAAGTCATATTGTCTAGATTATGAAATAGATCATTTCTAATATATATTTGTCTGGGAAATCCAAAGTCAATACATCAAAGTCAGAATCTCAATCCATTTCAAAGTTCTCAATGATGTCTTAACACCACTCACTCATTCACAGTCCACAGGAAAAAGGAAGAAATACCTATTTAAAAAAATTATAACTAGCAGCTAAGTACTGTCAATAGTGTCAATTTATGTTTTCTCATTAATTCAAGTTTAAGCTGTCAAATTTGAGGGTTTAAATTAATCCTAGATTAAAACATAGATTTGAAACGGTGCAAACAAAACTTTATATTTTAATCCAAGTTCAGACTAAATCCTGGATTAAACACTACGGTGCAAACGGGCATTAAATAAATAAATTTTGTAAATATTTATTGATTTCTAAAAATAAAAACTGTAAATTTATATATTCTTTTATTTATTATTTAAGAAAACAAAACACTCATTTTTATAAACATATTTTGGTTGTGAAACGTTCCACTTTAATTCCGGATTATGATCCAAACAAGGTAATCTTGACAGGAGGCCTGGGTTGACTCTATACTTCTGCGGTAGTTCACCCCACCTTCGCATTAAGTATTCTCCATTAACATTATACATCAAATAAAAAAGTGGGAAATACTGAATTTCTTTCTGTGTAAAATCGTTAAATGCTATTTTGCCATATAAATGCTTTTCTATTACTTCTTTCACTTTCATACTTGTTTGCGGTAGTTTATCCAAAATCTACACTTCACTCGGAACAGTTTCGTAACTCGCGATTAAGTCACCAAACGTCCGAAATTTTTTTGGATGGTCAATAAATCGTTGAAACGAACCGATATTATGTTCCTTAATACCGAATGACCTATCCTACCGACTGCGCCACTCAAATTACCGATTACTGTTTAGGCCTTTTTAAAAAATAATTTTAGAAATTAAATTTTATTGTTGAATGATAATTACAGAACGAGATTCTAACACAGACTGCCTTAAACGGTTATTGTCGTCCAAGTATCGAAATAGATGATACAGCGTTCTTACGCTGTCTGGCTCATGTTTCTAATGCCGATGCTCCCATTTCCTTGACTTTATAGGTAGTTGACCGTATATAACTTATATACTTCTTAAACCTTTTGTTTAATATTAAAATATATTTATTTTCTTGAGAATTGAGTTCTGTTGTGATAGTCGGTTAAAAAAAGATTGTTAAAAATATTTTCGTCAAATTAATTAAAAACTAAACAACCACCATTTTTCGTAAAATTTTATAACCATGCATAAATCATCGTAAAGGGGACAATTTTTCACACACGAACGGGTACCTACACGCAGAATCTCACCGCCACCAATCGCAGCTACAATCAGTGATCAAAACACTAATGACAAGATCAGATCGACTCTCTGACGACGACCACAAAGAAGAGGAAATTAAAAACGTTAAATTAGTCTTACAGCAAAATGGTTTCTCTGGTAACAACATCAAGAGGACTTTAAGACCTAGACGAAGCAAAGAACAGAAGGAAGAAGATAAACCAATAGCTAAAGCTCTCCTGACATACGTCAAGGGAACTACCGACAAAATAAGCAGGGTTTTAAAGAAACATAAAATAGAAATCATTTTCAACACGGACAGAAGATTGGCAATATGCTAATAACCGCCAAAACAAACACTCCTCTAGAAGACCAAACAGTATATGAAGTTCACTGCGAATACTGTGAAAAGACGTTCATTGGACACACAAAAGAATTCAAACCCGGAAAGAAGAACATCGGAATGCTGTTCAGAAAAATGAAAAAACTTCATCATTAGCTCAACATGCAAAAAACACTGGCAACCAGATTGATTTCGGTAATACCAAAGTATTAACAAGAATGGAGCATAAGGCAAAAAGAATAATTAGATGGGCCATCGAAATTGAAAAACATCCTCAAAATTTCAACACACGTGACGATACCCAAAGATTACCAACAGCTTGGAGACCTGTCCTGGAAACCAAGAAGATCAATAAACCAGTGATACGCAACGCTGAGAATAGGCTAAGCAGAACACAAGAACCCACAGCATCGTTAAACGTAAGACCCGTGACGCGCAGCCACGCGAAGAAAACCACACAGGAACGAAAGCACAGTATACTCTGTATAACTCACCAAGTGGACAAATATCTTTCAGTAAGCCGAACGTATTAACGCGAAGCAGAAGTAAGAATACCTGAAGATGGTAAATGAGATTTTACCGAAACGTCGTCAAACAAATTGTTATTTTGAGGACCATCCAGATTTATCGCGGAAAGGAACCCGGAGAAATTCTACAAGCATATGTGTCCCAGAATAACGTGTACAACGGAAGACCACAGATTCGTGGACTCAAAATACGCAGATTTAGGCTTATTTCGTGATTTTTTTTTGAATTTTGTAAATAACTCGATTACGTATTTATCGATTTTGATTATTTTTGGGAATTTCAATCTACAAATTTTGGTGTTATAGTATTTTTTAAAACTTACAACTCCTACAAAATTGATGTTTGGCGATAATATCCTTTCATAACTTTTTCCTCTTTCGGGCAATAATGACAACTATTTTTTATTTGATAGGTGATACCATTTGGAAGTTTTTGGGAACTTTTATTAAATGAACGGGACACTGTTACTTTAGGAAATATCTACATAAGCTAAAGCTTGTAGACAGTCCGGTCTGCCGAGGATGTGAATCGGCGGATGAAACTTCTTTGCATATCCTGGGCGAGTGCCCGGGATTTGCACGTAGCAGAATGGCGCTCCTTGGGAGACCCTATTTGGAACCCAAGGAACTGAGAGAAGTGTCAGCAAGGAAGCTTTTGGACTTTGTAAAAAGGACAAATCTACTTGCTGAATAGGACTAGTAGTGGGACGCACAATAGGCCTAATTAGGCTGCAGTGCTATGGGACTTATTAGGACCAACCACTAGGAAAAGAAGAAGAAGAAATGAGCGGTTTGGGTACAAAAAAATATTTTTTAAATGTCTACATTATCTTGCCACTCATATTACAATGTTTAACAAAGTGCTAGTAGTCACTGATTTTGTAGGTTGACTGTAATTTCAGTTTAATCTTTAAGTCATGAACTTTGCGGCCATCTAGCGGCCAAACGAAGCGATTTCGGATATAGGTGAATTAGCCTAAATCTTCCTATTTTGAGTCCACGAATCTGTGGTCTTTCGTTGTACACGTTATATATACAGGGTGTATCACGAATAGGGCCCAGGAGGATTATCTCAAAAAGTAGTCAGATTTGAAATCTGAAAATTTGTATACAGGGGTTTATCAAAAAGATCGATTCAATAAAAATAGTGTCAATTTCCTCGCACTTCCGGTTATACCGGAAGTCATCATCAACTTTGTTGTTTCAAATGGAACACTTCTACGGCAAATTCTATACAAAAAACGTCCGATGTATACAGGGTGATTCATTAACAATGGGAAAGTCGAAAGCTGAAGACACTACACGTGAAATGGTGACCATTGGCGCAAACATGCCTTATCCGAAAGTTGATAGTTTCTGAAACACAGGGTGTTGAAAGTTACAATTTTAAATCGTTTTTTTTTGCGATTATTCTGAAAATATGCAGGTTAGGAACTTGAAAATTTGTAAAACTATATTTTTTTAGGTGACGAATGAGATGCGTGTTGTAATTTCAGCATTGCTCATAGAGGGCGCCACTTATGACCAATTTTACCGAAAATTTAGTTAATAACTTTTTACCCTGTATATTTAACATGAAACTTGATTCAAAACCTGAAAGAACAATCATTTTTCTATTAATTATGTACTCTTGTTTCATTTCGGTATCTCGATTCGTTTTCGAGCAAAATCGATTTAACGAACACTATGTTTTGATAATATGAGAAATTAAAAGCGAAACAAACCAAGTGTTTCTTCGTGTTATTACAACAATTAACAATAAAACAAATAAAATACGTAATTATGATTTAAAGTAATTGTTCGAAGAATCCACCGTTGACACTGATACACTTTACACGTTTTCTGAGAGATCTTCGAGTTTGAAA
>NW_019417392.1:9707-10588 GCF_000390285.2 Anoplophora glabripennis | reverse complement strand
GCCCTCGAGAAGTACGAACTGTGCAACTAGAAGAAGCAGTTCTCGAGTTAATTGCGGAGTCACCTGAAACAAGTACTCGAAAAATTGCCAACATATTGAATGTAAGCAACTTCACTGTATTTAAAATTCTTAAAGAACAGCAATTGTATCCGTTTCATATTGAACGTGTGCAAGCTCTACTACCTAGAGACTTTTTTCCGCGCCTATTTTTTTGCCAATGGATTAATCATCATATCGCTCAAATTCCTAATTTTTTAAATGCCGTTTTGTTTACTGTCGAGGCTACTTTTGGATGACAGTGTATACGAAATTTCCATAACAATCACTTATGGGCTGAGGAAAACCCCCATGGAATCTTTGAAGCTCATTTTCAGCATCATTTTTCCGTAAATGTATGGCTTGGGGTAATTGATAATCATTTAATCGGTCCATATTTCCTCCCACAACGACTAACAGGCGAATCTTATCTTAATTTCCTACAGGAAGAGTTACCTGTTCTTCTTGAAGAAATTCCTCTACAGCTGAGACAACATCTATGGTACATGCATGATGGTGCACCAGCCCATTTTAACATTAATGTACGTAATCACTTAGACACAGTATATCCAAATCGTTTCATAGGTAGGGGAGGTACGGAACATTGGCCTGGTCGATCGCGGGATTTAAATCCTCTTGATTTTTGCATTTGGGGTTTTCTTAAGTCATTAGTTTATTCCACTCTCGTTGAAAATGTTGATGACCTGAGGAATCGAATTATAGTCGGCTGTGAGACAATAAGAAATATACCAGGAATATTTGCGCGAATACGACAATCAATGAGGCGAAGAGTTGAATCTTGTGTCACGTCTGAGGGAGGTCATTTTGAACATTTGTTGTAGCTT
>NW_019417392.1:0-8097 GCF_000390285.2 Anoplophora glabripennis | reverse complement strand
ATTTTTCTGGAAAATAACATCATTTCTAAATTTTTTAATCAATTCTGAACAAAACAGCTCTCTTTCAATTTTTTATAAAATGAACGGTTTTTGGTTAAATTCATTTGGCATGAAACTGTTCCAACGATATTGGTACCTAATACATTTGTGAATTAATAAGAAAAATATGATGTGCACTGAAAATCAATAAAAACGATTGAATGAATAATAACAATTGATAGAGAATCATATTTTAATAAGAAAAGTTCCTATAAACATAAGTCTTAAAACGCTTCGTTTGTGAGATATACGGATATAAGACCAACAGATATTAAACTGAAATTTGGCATGAAAAAACAAATACAGAACTTAAAAAAAGAACTAATTGACACACACGTTACACAATGTTTGCGTTCTAATGTTAACGTTATGACATTTAATCGTTTTTGTTGATTTTCAGGGTACATCATATTTTTCTTATTACAATAATGTATTACCAATATCGTTGGAACATTCATTTTATAAAAAATTGAAAGAGAGCTGTTTTTTTTTAGAATTGATTAGAAAATTTAGAAATGATGTTATTTTCCAGAAAAATCCACGAGCGTACGAATTATTTTTTTAAAAGGGGCAGTAACCCACCTCAGGCACGTCACTGGTGTGTGAAATGGATATCAGATATCTTTGTATTATTCACCATAACTAATGTGCTATTAATACCAAATTTTAGTTCAATATATGTTGATCTTTTAGAGATATTAAGAAAAATTCGTAAAAAAAGTTTGTTTTCAACACTATATCTCACAAACGAAGCGTTCTAAGACCTACATTTATAGGAACTTTTCTTATTAAAAAGCGATTCTCTATCAACTGTTAAAATCCCACTACAAAAAACTTTAACAGGAGATAGAGCACATGTTTTTAAAAAGAAAAGTCCCTATAAACATATGTCGTAGAAGGCTTCGTTTCCGAGATACAGGGTGTTGAATATAATTTTTTTTCTCGAATTTTCATTATAACATAAACGAATGCTTAGATTTTTTTTCATATTTGGGGGATAATGCCTATTAATTAATGGGCATAAAACAAGCGATAAGAATGTTCAAATACTTGCACAGTGGCGGAGTGGAGGGGGTCAACCTCTTTCTTAAACAGAACTTCTACGCCAATGACTATTTAAAAAAAAACTATTATTATCATTATCTACATACAGTTTAACAAAAATAATGTCTCTTCTTCTGTTTCGAAATTCCTGTGCGTTTCCGAGTTATTTTGATTTTTAGTGTTTGTAAACATTGAATGAACATTGATGTTAATGTTTTTGGAGAAATTTTTTGAATTTATAACAATATTTAATTAACAACTTCTTAAAACTTTTTGGCAACTGCACAATAATGTACTGTATGACTGTATGTATGTAATAAACAAATTTCAACTTATAAAAGTCTTGTATTTGAGTATAGCTTGATATAACAAATATTTATTTTGACTACATTGGAAAGAGATAAAGAATAACAGATTTCGGCTTTTTAGAATCCTTATCAAACCATATTTAGGTAGGTTTCGTTAAAAGAATTAAATATTTAGCCAATAATTGATAATAAATAAATTACGTAATTTAGTACCACAACAAACACTAAAAATCAAAATAACTCGGAAACGCACAGGAATTTCAAAACAGAAGAAGGGACATTATTTTTTGTTAAACTCTATGTAGATAATGATAATAACAGTTTTTTTAAAAAGTAGTCATTGGCGTAGAAGTTCTGTTTAAGAAAGGAGTTGAGCACCCCCTCCACCACGCCACTGTTCAAGTTTTTGAACATTCTTATCGCTTGTTTTATGCCCCTTAATTAATAGGCATTATCCCAAAAACATGAAAAAAATCTAAGCATTCGTTTATAAGTTATAATGAAAATTCGAGGAAAAAAATTATATTCAACACCCTTTATCTCGGAAACGAAGCCTTCTACGACATATGTTTATAGGAACTTTTCTTTTTAAAAACATGTGTTCTATCTCCTGTTAAAGTTTGTCTACAAAAAACTGACTCACCCTGTATAGGGTGTCCGGCAAGTCGTTACAATAATTTTAGGAGGTGATAGAATACGTGATTTCGATTTCAATATACCAAGTGATACAATATTTGTGATAATTAATTTTTTAATATTATTTTATTTAACCGTGCTTTTCTACAATTATTGAAGTGTAGAAGAAAAACAAACGTTTTTATAACAAAACTTTCTATACCTTTTTTAATGGAAATAAATGGATTATTTAATTTATTTAACCAATGAAATCCAAAGTGGCTTCGTTACCTACCTAGAACTTCATAAACATGGTATTTCTACTTTGTAAAAGCGGAAAGTCAAATTTAAACGTGGATTTTATTTAAACTTTTGTGTGTGTAGGTTTATTCAGATATTATTAAAACTTACCTAAGCAATGCTCTTTCAGTTCTTAGGAAAAGTTTCTTGATAAACATTCAAAAAATTAGGAAAATTAATCTTAACACGTTTAAGTATGCAGGGAGCGCATTCGCCAAAATAGAGGACAGCTGTTTAGTATGTAATAAAATGGTTTAAGAAATTCAGACATTTGCTAACAAGAACGCAACTCTTTACAAAATATCGAAGTTATTAAAATACCGGAGGATTTAAAAAGCTAAATATTTATTTCAATTGCTCAAATCTTAAAAGCTAATTCAAAGTGCAAAAAGGAAATATTTATGAGTACCTATTAATTTTACGATTATAAACATAATGAAAAAATGTCTTATGTAGATAATAAGTACTGTAATTATCTTTCATTTTCAAAATGTGACCCTCTATTTCTAATACAGTGCCGTGCTCGTCTTCTCATCTCAGTTGTAGTAACTCCTAATAAAATCTCTTGTTTCATTTGTGTAAATGCAGCGTTGATTTTTTCGATTAATTGTTCCCGAGTAAAAATTGGTACTGCATAGACTAATTCCTTTGCTCGTCCCCACACATAATAATCGAGGGGAGTTAAGTCAGGAGATCTCGCGGGCCATAAAATTGGTCCATTTCTCCCAATCCAACGATTGGGAAACTGTTCATCTAGAAACTCCCTTACGGTAATTCGACAATGTGCTGGGCAGCCATCATTTTGGAATATGATATTATTTCTAACATTTAACGGAATCTCGTCTAAAATATCAGGAAGAGTTGTTCTTAAGAAATGCAAATAATTGTCTCCATTTAAATGATCTGGTAAGTAATACGGTCCAATTAACGTTCTGCCTATAACAGCTGCCCAAACATTCACGCTAAATTTTCTTTGAAAATTGGTCTCTCGTTTTAAATGAGGATTTTCTCCAATGTTACTCCAATAATGGAGATTGTGAAAATTGGTAATTCCCTCTCTAGAAAATTTGGACTCATCACTCCATAATATGCTTTTTAAAAAAAGTATCTCCTCAATATCAGCATTTAAGATAAAACGACAAAAATTCATTCTTCGCGCAGGATCACCTTCCTCTAAACCCTGCACGGGTGTATAATGAAATGGATATTTATTTTCGCTTCTTAATACTGACCAAACTTTCCATTTAGATAAATTTAACTGGCGGGCGACTTGCCTTATACTTAATGTATGATCTTCTGCAATTGCGTCCAATATCTGTTCGTCAATTTCAGGGAAATGCCTGTGGTGTTCATCACGCGCTCCGGGTTCCTGACGATTGACACTTCCATGTTCACTTATTCGACGATATGTGTACATGAAGACTCGAATATTAGGAAGCCTTCTTTCAGGAAATCTGTCTTGGTAGAGTCTACGAGCAGCAGCAGCATTTCCATCAGCCCTTCCATACATAAATAGAATATCGGCATACTCCGCATTTGAAAATGATGTCATTATCAAAGGTTTTTAATAAACGTCTAAGAATAGTACTTACACTTTAACTGAGATTCGAACGTATAGTTTGACAGTTAATCTACATTTACGGTTGCTATGGAAACTAAGGACAATTGTTTTATCATGGCCTACCAAGCTATTTAATAGAAACATTTCTTTTCCTTTTTACGGCTTAACTTTAAATTAGCTTTTAAGATTTGAGCAATTGAAATAAATATTTAGCTTTTTGAATCCTCCGGTATTTTAATAACTTCAATATTTTCTAAAGAGTTGCGTTCTTGTACAGCAAATGTCTGCATTTCTTAAACCATTTTTATTACATACTAAACGGCTGTCCTCTATTTTGGCGAATGCGCTCCCTGCATACTTAAACGTGTTAAGATTAATTTCCCTAATTTTTTGAATGTTTATCAAGAAACTTTTCCTAAGAACTAAAAGAGCATTGCTTAGGTAAGTTTTTAATAATATCTGAATAAACCTACACACACAAAAGTTTAAATAAAATCCACATTTAAATTTAACTCTTCGCTTTTACAAAGTAGAAATACCATGTTTATGAAGTTCTAGGTAGGTAACGAAGCCACTTTGGATTTCATTGGTTAAATAAATTAAATAATCCATTTATTCCCACTAAAAAAGGTATAGAAAGTTTTGTTATAAAAAGGCTTGTTTTTCTTCTACACTTCAATAATTGTAGAAAAGCGCGGTTAAATTAAAAAATATTAAAAAATTATTAATCACAAGTATTGTAATACTTGGTATATAGGTATGTTTGTTTTAATCGACTCGAAATCACGTCCTAAAATTATTGTCACGACTTGCCGGACACCCTGTATATACAGGGTGATTTTGAATAGAGTAGCACAAACGCTACCAGTGCATCTAGATGAAAAAATAAGGCGAATGAACTAAATATACCTTAGACAAAAGTTGCACTCCTGAGGCATTACAGGGTCTTGAATGTTGTGGAGCCAACCAATATTTCCTTCAATTTATCTTGAACGATGTGGCGTAAATCATTTATATTTGGTACAGACATTTGTCCAGTGCGGACACATACTTTCTATTAATATTGTTTAAATATATCCACCAGAGGCGCTGCTGTCGCCTACATGCAACATATTACTCCAAAGATTTTTCACCCTGTATGAAAATACATATCTTATTTACATTTTCGGACTAAAAACAAACATTTTTTCTCTCTTGCAATTTTTCGATAAACGCGATAGTTTTTTTTAGATAATTTACGAAAAACAAACTTCGGAAATTTTACAGCGCCAATGGTTGCAGTAACAAACATGATGAGGCATGTTTTTAAAGACATGGCTTAGTTAACCATCAATTAATAGTCATATGCATATATGGTCTGATGAAAACCCCCATGAAATATGTCCATCAAGATTTCAGCACAATTTTAGTGTAAATGTATGGTCAGGAATTGTTGGAGATGCTCTAATAGGTCCATTTATTCTTCCCTGTCGACTGACAGCTCTTGAATATCTTCGATTTTTAAATGAAAATCTCCCAATATTATTGGAGGATATACCACTAGGTGTACGACAAGTTATGTGGTACATGCATGATTGGGCTCCGGCACATAGTACATACCTAAGCTGTCAGGCAATGGTTGAATTTAAATTTTCCGAGGCGTTGGATAGGTCGTGGTGTCGATGCACCCGTTAGTTGGCCTGCCCGTTCACCGAACATTACCCCACTTGATTATTTCTTATGGGGACAACTGAAAAGTCTTGTTTATGCTACTTCTGTTAATACTGTTGAATAATTGCGTCAAAAAATGTTTCTCGCAGCTGACGATATTCGTAACAACCCAGAAATATTTGCAAGAGTACGTCATAATTTTAATCGTCGTGTTAGATTGTGTTTACAGAAAAATGGGAACTACTTTGAAAATATTCTTTAGAAACTTTTTACTTTAAAATAACGTTATGTTCCTTAGTATTACATTCAGCATTACAGTAGGTAGTTTTAAATTAAAATCTATTATTTAAATTAGACACTTAAAACAGCTTGATTTGTTACATAACAAATACTTACTGTTCCTTCAAATTAAATTTATTAAAATTACTTTACCAGAAAAGCGTTTTCATTTAGCTATTAATGAGTGGTGTGTTGATGTTTTTGTATTACTGCAATCTGACTGCAACCATTGGCGCTGTAAAATTCCCGAAGTTTGTTTTTCGTAAATTATCTAAAAAAACTATCGCGTTTATCGAAAAAATGCAAGAGCGAAAAAATGTTTGTTTTTTGTTGCTACGTCCGAAAATGTAAATAAGATATGTATTTTCTTACAGGGTGAAAAATTCTTTGGAGTAATATGTTGCATGTAGTCGACAGCAGCGCCTCTGGTGGATATTAATAGAAAGTATATGTCCGCACTGGATAAATGTCTGTACCAAATATAAATGATTTACGCCACATCGTTCAAGATAAATTGAAGGAAATATTGGTTGGCTCTACAACATTCAAGACCCTGTAATTCCTCAGGAGTGAAACTATTGTCTAAGGTATATTTAGTTCATTTGCCTTATTTTTTCATCTAGATGCACTAGTAACGTTTGTGCTACTCTATTCAAAATCACCCTGTATATGCAGGGTGTTTCAGGATTAAGTCGACATACTCTAAGGAGATATTCCTCATAAAAAAAATAAGAAAGAAATCAACTATAATTTTTTTTCCAGAGACGCTTCATTGTCGAAATAAAGGGCGTTAAAGATTTTTAAAAAAATTCGAATTTTTGAAATAACTTCTAAATGAAGAAGGCTATTTAAGCCAAATTTGGCATGACACATTTTCCATAGAAGTAGAAGTCCCGCAAGCAACCAGTGGTGGAGTTATGGGGACTCACTCATTAAATTATAAAAAAAATTATACGGCCCTACTGAAAATAAAAAACGATGCTGTTTTTAGATAGAACAGTTTGTTATTGACAAAAAGTGTACATTCACTTTTTTCCTAACTCTTATAGTTTCATGGCAAAATTAATAATAGGATAATCATTTAAGTTACTATTATTATTATCGTTAGAAAAGTTTAAAATTAATATTTGTCAATAGTAACTTAAATAATTATTCTTAGATAAGGTTCAAAATTAAAAATTAAAATTCATTCTTTGATTAAGTTTTCCAAAAAAAATTTATACATTAGTATAATCAAAAATTAATTTTGTAGCCTTGTTATGACCGGAAGATGAGGTATAAAGTGTAGACCTCTAAACTAGTCGTTTTTTGGACATTACAAATAAAAGGATTGTGAGATTACTAAGTCTTTACTCTTTCCCGAAAATTATAAATATGGACTCGCACTTATCAATTTCAAATTTAAGTCCACATTACTTTTTGCGTAAACCGATATTCATCCTCTGCTTGGTTTAACATCCAGTCACAAAACACGCGCCTGCATCATATGTCCTGAGATAATAAATGTTGCACACGCTGGATATGGTAGGCATGGCGCCCATCAGCCCGAAGAGTCCTCCAAATGGAACTTGACGAAATACCTAGCTCATAGCTAGATCTTCTGACACTCGTGGAGGTATTTTCATCGAAATGGTTTAAAATAATATTCGATCTTACTTCGTCCTGAAGTGGGGCAAAATATTCATCAGCATAAGTTGGAATACCGAAAGACCCAGTTTGTCTGAGACGACTGAATGTCGATGAAAATGTTTCCTTTGCTGGTAATCTGCGATGAGGAAATCTTACTACATATTCACGGCGAGCCGCCGCGCGCCGTGGCATTTCCATCACAAAAACCATATAAAAGACCATATCAGCATATTCATTGTTCGAAAATATGGACGGCATTATTAAACTTTTATTATTAGTTTGAACGCTTTATCTAATGGATAATTTATGCAACAATTCACAAAATAACATTTAAAACGTCAAATTAACATTGCTTGACAGCAGCCAACTCGAAAATTTTTGTTGAGGTTCATTTTAAAGTTTATCGACAGAATCCAAAAGCACAGTTCCGAAAAATCAATTTTGCCATGAAACTATAAGAGTTAGGAAAAAAGGGAATGTACACATTTTGTCAATAACAAACTGTTCTATCTAAAAACAGCATATTTTTTTATTTTCAGTATTGCCGTATTAATTTTTTTATAATTTAATGAGTCTGAGTCCCCATAAGTCCGCCCATGAAGAGGTTATTTAAAAAATTCGAAAAAATCCTTAACGCCCTATATGATGAAAATGAAGCGTATGGATATATAT